>NW_007377590.1:76287-133940 GCF_000475195.1 Diaphorina citri
TCACACCCGACTACGTGTCCAGATGGTCAGGTAGTGTCATGTCGTAAATTCTAAATACCCGTAATCTCACTTTGAAAACTCACATAGCCGGGCGGTATGGTGCAGGTATGTATGTGCGATGCGGATGACCCGATAATGAGTTCCAAAGTCCAAAATCAGAAAATACTTGGATACACATCTAAATCTGATTCTTTAACCAGCGCTCAAAAGAGGAGTGGCATACAAAGTCTGCCTCTAGTTGTACTCGTCTGCAGACTTAAGAATGAGTAGTGCACCCATCCCACACTCCCCCCTAGGGTTTCCAGACGTCCGGGTTTTCCCGGACATGTCCGGGTTTTTACATGTTTGTCCGGCGTCCGGGGGGATTTTTGAAAATTTGGGAAATGTCCGGGTTTTTGATGATAAGACTCCAATAATATTAAAAAGCGTTTTTCATTCTTTTGAGAAAATATTAAAAAAAAAGATCGATAGGTACCTACCTACAAAACGAACGGGACAACAAAAATCTCTTTAGAGAGAACAAAAAAACCCTTTTTAGTTCATGTGTATGTGTATTTTACATACTAATGATTGTCTTTACATTATGGACATTCGTATTCATGAAACATCAACAAAACCAGTAAAAATGTTTGCTTTCATCGGAATGTGAAGAACGATCGTGTGTAACTCAAGTAAGGCAAATGCAGTGTTCTCTGCACCCTGGGCACTATACATTTTGAAATTCGGGAAATGTCCGGGTTTTCGATGGAATGTCCGGGTTTTTGGAACCAAATGTCCTACTTTTTAAAAATTTGATCTGGAGACCCTATCAGTAGGTAATGTCTAATGTAATGAGTCTTATGGATCATTGCAGTTGATAATAATAATAATAGACTCTTGAGTGGAAGGCAACCACTAGGCGAGGTTAACGCCTTAGGCGTTCTCTACCACCTAACCCTTAGAGCTCCATTATTATGTGGTCAAATTCTCAAATAAATGAGGATAAAATTCCATACCTCGGCTGGGATCGAACCCACGCCCTCCTGTTTACCAGGCGAGTGTCTTGACCACTACGCCACTGAGGCAGGAAATTTTAATTGTCATCATCATAACTATCAATCTTGACATTGGTTTGTAGTTTTCCACGTTCTTCTATCAGGGGTTGGATGGAAGAGAATGCCTTAGGCATTAATCCCGCCCCCCGAGTTAGGATTTTGTTTTGTAGGTATTGTTTGTTTATTTGTATTACTTTGTAAAAAAAATCCTAATAAAGTGTTCCTCTTCATTTCAGAAGAAGATCTTCATTCAGAGTATTCCACTAATTTACAGTTGTATTAAGCATAAATGCCCGTCCAAAATGTCTTTCCCCGATTAATACTCTAACTTTCATGATTTGATTTGGACTCGAACCACCAACCTCCAGAACCGAAGGCCACTGTGCCAAGTCTGTTCGACCGAAGCACCAAGTAACAAACTTACTTAGTTCCATGCTGACTTCTGCGTTCAGCTGATCACAGCTCTTATTTTTGCTCATGTAGTTGTAACATTTGGCCCTCTCCTGTTTACCAGGCGAGCGTCTTGACCACTACGCCACCGAGGCAGGAAATTTTAATTGTCATCATCATAACTATCAATCTTGACATTGGTTTGTAGTTTTCCACGTTCTTCTATCAGGGGTTGGATGGAAGAGAATGCCTTAGGCATTAATCCCGCCCCCCGAGTTAGGATTTTGTTTTGTAGGTATTGTTTGTTTATTTGTATTACTTTGTAAAATCATCATCATAACTATCAATCTTGACATTGGTTTGTAGTTTTCCACGTTCTTCTATCAGGGGTTGGATGGAAGAGAATGCCTTAGGCATTAATCCCGCCCCCCGAGTTAGGATTTTGTTTTGTAGGTATTGTTTGTTTATTTGTATTATTTTGTAAAAAAAAAAAAAAAATCCTAATAATGTCTTCCTTTTCATTTCAGAAGAAGATCTTCATTCAGAGTATTCCACTAATTTACAGTTGTATTAAGCATAAATGCCCGTCAAAAATGTCTTTCCCCAATTAATACTCTAACTTTCATGATTTGATTTGGACTCGAACCACCAACCTCCAGATCCAAAGGCCCTTTGTAAAAAAAATCCTAATAAAGTGTTCCTCTTCATTTCAGAAGAAGATCTTCATTCAGAGTATTCCACTAATTTACAGTTGTATTAAGCATAAATGCCCGTCCAAAATGTCTTTCCCCGATTAATACTCTAACTTTCATGATTTGATTTGGACTCGAACCACCAACCTCCAGATCCAAAGGCCACTGTGCCAAGTCCGTTTGACCAAAGCACCGAGTAACAAACTTACTTAGTTCCATGCTGACTTCTGCGTTTAGCTGATCACAGCTCTTATTTTTGCTCATGTAGTTGTAACATTTGGCCACATGTGGTATTAGGATCTGTAAACCCAAGAGAAAAGTCACATAAATAAAACTAAGGTGGTATAGTCGTAAAATAATAATAATGTTGAATGCTTAAGTACATAAACAAAGAGGTTTGAGGGAGGAAACTTAAACAACAGAGATTATATTGTTCCGAAATTGCAGAAAGGACAGGAGGATGGCAACAGTTCCAAGAACGAACGTTATCTGTTCAGGATAAAGTTAGACCCAGAATAGGTTCTGCTGTTCTTGTCAGTCTCTTCCAGGCTGCTCTTTTGTGTACCTCATATACTCACTCACTCCAATGGCATATGGGGGATAGGTATGTCAATCCCATGCCGACCAGACTGCTTGCCTCCAAAGAACTCTATGATTGTGTACCTCATGTCCTAAATTACACAAGTTCTCTCTATCAAACCTAAAAGAACTTACAGCAAAATCCAAGTCATCACCCTCATCTCCTTCAGAACAGCTGAAGCCTTCCTCATTGAATCTGTTGAATAGAAGCTCGAAGTTGAGTGCTTTGGCCATCTCTTGGCACTCTACAAACCAGCTGAGGAATGCAATCACGTTCGGGTAAGTGTGAGGCGTGCTTACTGTGGAAGAGTGAACAGGAATCAGAATGAAATGTTTAGAATACAATAGAACATACCTTGTTTATCCTGCTCGAATGAGGCTAGAAAGTAAAGTTCCTTTACCCCAGCAGTCTAAACAAAGTCTCATGTATTTTAATGGGTTTAACAAGATAGGTATTCGTAATACAATGCTTAATGTTTACTACAAGGTGTAGTGTTATATTGCAAGTTCCCCCCCCCACCCCTGTCAAATTATGAATCAACACCCTTCTGTTTAGCTCTCCCTCTCACCAACACAGTTTACCGTGTTAACCACTAAACCACTGAGGTTAGTTTTTTTTTTTATTTTTAAAAGAGGTTTGATAGAGGGAACTGAAACTGCTAAGGTCTTATCATCCCGAAACCAAATAGAGAAGGGAGACAGGATAGGAGAAAGCTAGCCGTTCTGAGAATAAACATTATCCATTCGGTATAAAATCCACTCCGGGCGGGAATCGAACCCGCGGCCTAGCGTTTACAAGGCAGACGCCCTACCAACCAGGCCAACTAGGCTTGAGGTTAGTTTTACCTGTGATAAGCATGGTCCTGATTAATCAGGGTGTCTACCTAAATGGAAAAATAAAATTCCCTGACTTTTCTCGGTTTTCCAGTCCATTTTTTCCAAATTTCCAGTCTACTTTTTCAAGATTTTCCACCCTATTCCCACTGCGTAACAGATTTTTTTTCCTTCAAGTAATGTTCCCAAGCCTGTTCAACATTAATTCTCCAATCTTTTTTCATCCCACTAGGGTAAGGGCTTAAGTCCTCCATTTGCACATGAAATAACTGCGCCGCATTTTTTTATTGTAATTTTTCGGTCTACACATTCACACATCGTCACATCCTGGGGGATGAAGGTTAACACGAAAAGAATAAGAACAGCGCCGCAGGCAAAAATTGTGAGTATTCGCGAACAAAACGCGAATACCGCGAACAAACCGCGGATACCGCGAACAAACCGCGGATACCGCGAACAAACCGCGGATACCGCGAACACTTTCTATTATTTTAAGAGGTTTGATAGAGGGAACTGAAACTGCTAAGGTCTTATCATCCCGAAATCAAATAGAGAAGGAACACTGGATAGGAGAAAGCTAGCCGTTCTGAGAATGAACATTATCCATTCAGGATAAAATTCGCCCCGAGCAGGAATCGAGCCCGCGGCCTAGCGTTTACAAGGCAGACGCCCTACCAACCAGGCCAACTAGGCTTGAGGTTAGTTTTACCTGTGATAAGCATGGTCCTGTCCAGTTTGCCCCGGTACAAGAACGTCTTAGCAATGTTTGGTATCTCGGTGGCATAGTTAGCGTTGTTGAGGACCACTTGATGGTCGAAATATTGCAGAATGATCTCGGAGAGGATAATGAACAGCTGAGTTGTCATGGGTCGAATCTTGCCGTGGGACATGAGAGCTTTAGCTTCAGGATGGAGGATGGCCAATTTTTGGACCTGTGTGGGGAAACGAAAATTCAACATTGAAAAAAATCTGATTAGAAAACAAATAACTTTCCTATACCACCTATTTGATAGAGTATGATGTGGAAATACAAAACTGTGACCTCATGACATTGTTAACTAAACATGGGCTTATTAAAATAAATAAATAAATAAACATGAGTGTTCTGAGTGTTATTTTCCTCCTATTTATTCAAACAAATCAAAAGTACCTCACGAAACAGACTAGGGCTGTATTATGTGTTTTATCCTTTTTTAATAAAATTTTCTTGCCTCCCTTAGGGTAAAAACAGAGCTTTTTACTTTCAGGTCTATGATTTTGTCAGTCACTTCCCTCTACCTGCTTGATGCTTTATGGTCTCCACTGCACTCTATTTTTGCCTCAGTCAAGTTCAAAGTAGTTAATGGTGTTCATACAATATCTACTGTGGTAGCAAATAGGAATCTACATTAATTTTTACGCACAACATTATTACCACTCATTACCAGAGTCCTTCAAATATGACGTTTATTTTTCTTAAAATATGACTCTAAAAATATGACTTTATGACGTTTATTTTTCGTGAAATATGACTCTTATTTTCGTCAAATATGACGTTTATTTTTCAAAAATACCTACACATAACCCAATATACTAAAAGTAGATTAGCCGAGAGTAGGTATTTTTAATCAAATTTCAACAGGAAGCAATTAGGTACTGAAGAATCAAAACAATCCAAGATACTTTGACACGATACAAAGAGTAAACAAAAGAAAGATACCCTGAAGTGACTATCGGCGCTCCGAGAAGTTTACACCAGAGAATATGGCACTGGGCCGTGTGGAAGAGTATGACCCTTGTAGTGTCTCCAAAGTCAATAATCTAACCTATGAACCGACTAAAATAGATGAGTACGAACCTACCACACTACCACTGGATGAAGAGTACTGTCCCATGCCAGTGAAAACGAATCTACCAATCACGTATAACCCGACCAAGGTGTATGGAGGAACCAACGTATGCCAGTCCATGCCAGGAGGGGTTAGACATCCAGGCTGGACTAACCCTACCGCTCAACACCCCACAATACCAAAGCAGCTCAACCCCAACATTCGACTGAACAAAGCAAACCTAAACCCAACAGAGTACAAACCAGCTCACAAGGTGATATCAAAAAATACCGTGTTCATTGGGAATACAGTCAATCCTATAGCACTCAATCAAAATGCCAATCTGATTCCAATGAAACCAATCAATGTTCCACCTCCTACAACCAGTATTGATAAGACAAGAATAATGAGCAAGTTGGTGAATGAAAAGCTCTTAGAGATTGAGAAGAAGAAGCGCCAACTACTTGAAGAAATAAATCGGAAGAAGTTGCTTAAAATCAAAGAAAAATGTGACGAGGTTGCTTTGAAAAAGTTGGAGCAAAAGAAGTTAGATTTGATGGAAGAGATAAACAAAAAATCTAACTCTGTCTTGAAACCAATTGTCAACAAAGTCGATGGAACTAGTCAAGCAAATTTTGATGGCATTAGAAAGACTGTGGTAGACACTACCAAGACCAATGTAGTCTGTAACCAGGTTACTCCTGTGGGACCTAGCAACATTAAAATCAAACAAGAAAAACTAGACACAAATACTGCACCAATAAACAACATCAACGAAAAACTGGCTGCCTTGAAAAAGAAGCAAGCAGACTTGATGTCACAGATACAGAGTAAACTATCTAAAAACACAGAAATGGTGATCAAAGAGAAGGCTGATGTAACATCCAAGCTAGAAGCGCTAGAGAGAAACAAGTCAGCATTAATACAACAACTTAACAAAAAACAAGCTGAAATTAGTAATGAGGCCATTGTGATTAAGAAAGAAAAAGTAAACCCCATAGAATCAAATGTAACAGGAAGTGCTACCACTTCGGTGGTGAGCAATAGTGAAGTGAATAGGTACCTAGGTAATGTTAGTTGGCTAAATGGATCAACTTGGAAGTAGGGATATCTCTACTGGGAGCTTCTTTGTTCAATGGAATGTAGTTAGTTGAAGGGGGAGAGTGGAAATGAATGAAGCATTAACCGATGTTCTCAGAGTTAAACATACATTAATAATTGATATTCTGTAAGTTACTTACTTGGAAGCATTGATATCAGAGTTACGGGAGTTGAAACCACCGATACTGGATGACCTCTTCCCCAGTGAAGATTTGACCCTCTTCATGATGAACTGCTTGAGAACACGGTCTACAATCACTACTACATCAATTTTCACATTAATTGCTTGCTTTCCACTTTTTCCTACACTATTCCTTACTTTTAGAGCTTTTCTTTATTCAATCTTAACCTCTTCATGATGAACTGCTTGAGAACACGGTCTATGCAATCACTACATCAATTTTCACATTAATTGCTTGCTTTCCACTTTTTCCTACACTATTCCTTACTTTTAGAGCTTTTCTTTATTCAATCTTAACTTTTTTCAAGTTTTTTCTTTCTTTCAACTTTTTCAAAGTTTCAAATTTTTGTAACCGCCAAACCGCTAAAATGGCGACAGAGCCATGCACAGAGAAAAATCACCAGACTCCTCGCCTCGTGTAAACGGATTTTTAGGTCAAGGACACATCAGCGATCATCTGGAGGAAAAAATAAACAAAAGAGAAAAGTTCAAAAAGTTAAAGTTGTGAAATCCAAATTTTTCCAAAGGAACTTTTTTTCCCCTGTTAAAGTTTCAAATTCCTTATCTTTTGTCCAGTTTTGGGGTACAAGTGAGCCAATAGAGCTGAGAACATTATGACCTCAAAATCCAAGTGAAGTCCCCTTAGGAAACAGAGTATGACTAGTCAACTGGAGGAGTTCCAAGGTAAATTTCCACTACACAAGTAGGTACCTATGCAAACTACTCAAGGAAAACTGCTGGTCAGAACTGAGTCTAGCTCAAGGACTTTCCTCTATTTACTTGAAAAATATTCCATAGGGATTTTTGTTTAATTTTACGGAAGTAGAGCAAGTCTAATCAAGGTTACCACCAAAAATGTGTGAAGAACACCTCAGAAAGTTTAGTTGAGAATCACTCCACCTTGGATAGGTGGGTATTCTAAAAACGACCCAAAACTCGGTTCCTCGTATAAAAATGTGAACTTTAGACTCTCAGGATTAAGTATGAAGCTTGTTGTGAGGTGCACAATCATCAAGAGTTTGAAGTAGCACACAGCCCATATACCTACCGATTATTTTGATGAAGACAAATATCACGGATCTGGTAGTCTCATGCCTTTTCCTACAAAGAAATTTACAAATATTTTGATATCAAAATGAATCATAATGGCTATTGACTATGAACATGTATCAGACAGCACCAAAACTTGGTAATTTATTCTCTAGGATAGGATGATTATTTTGAAGTACCTACAGCAAAATGTAAAGGATTTCCCACCCTGGCCAAACTTTATCCTAATCAGATAAGGACTGTTCTTGGAAAACCTAGCTTTTTTACTTTCAAAATTTTCATTTCTGTACACATAAAAATTGTTTACCTAGTTTTATTTTTACTCATCAGGTACCTACTAAATCTCATTTTGCAAGAGTAAAAATGATGAATCACAAGCATGTGATTCAAGTGTTAATTCTGAAATCTAATTTTTTCAGACTGAAAAAATGAGTAAGACCAAAGGTGACGAGAGCTGGGTGGATGAGATAACAGACTCTGAGTCAGAAGATATGCCGCGACCTATCGCTTACAAAGCAGTTCAAGATTTAAAGGTGGTTCTGGAAACGGAAAGTAATGAAATAACATGAGATCATATATTCAGCTGTTATTAAGAGCATACAACTTACCCTTCACGCGGTGAATTCGGTGCTCTAGAAGTTTGGTAAGTTTGAGATAGGGATATGGTGGCATTATTCTTTCTCAATCTGGAGGTCAGCACAGCCAAGCTTCGAAGTCGAGATGATCTGAAGCGTAAGGAACAAACAATCAAGTAGAGGAAAATGAGACAGTTGAACATTTAGACTGAAAAGAAAAACACTTCATAAACGAAAAAATTACCTCTTTCTGATCTACGGACCCAACTTTATATGTGTGTGTACTGAATTGTTAATAAAATTATTCCATTGGAAATGAAATCTGTATGAAAGGGATTTCTTTTTTGTGAAAATGTGAAGTGGAGACCTTTTTGATTGGCGAAGCCATAGGTAGGAAAAATTTCGAGTGGCGAAGCCAAAGCGTCCTGAAGGTTTTCAACTTACGTGAGATGATGTCTGCCAATAATTTGTCTGACCAATATTTATTCAGTCATTAGAACTCCTGTTAAGCTAACAGCCAGTTAAGTTCCATTTCATTTGTATTGGCTTAACAGAGCTATTAAGCCTGTTAAGCTAACGGGCTGTTTAAGGCTGGAAAGAAGGTTGGTGAAATCCACCATTAGGGTGATTGCTTTGGGCTAACATTGGTTTTGGCTACAATTTTTTTACGAGTGGATGCCAATCGCACTCAACCTTTGCTATTTCTTGAGCAAGGGAAATTTCAGGCTGGTATCCTCCCTGTTTAAAGTCCCCAGCCAAACACTTCAATACTCGAGTATCAGGTTAAAGATTCAAGCTGTTTTGGTGAACCAAAAATACATTTACAGACTTCCTTGATATTTCGACTACCAAACTGCTCGATATTCAACCAAAAAGTTCTAGCTTGTCGAATACTAGATAGTTCGACAGTGGCGGCATTACCAGAGTAAAAAGAAAAATTATAGATATCAGAAATAGTACAGAAGGCTCTTAGTAATGCTGTGATATCCACAAAAATTGTGAAAAAGCTCTCAGCTTCACCACAAATAAATCATGATTTAGATTAAATTAGATGTTAGGAGATTGTGAGATGTTTTTTTTTTCCAAAGAGGTTTGACAGAGGAAATTGTAACTGTTAAGGTCTTATCGTCCCGATATGTCGAAAGCCCCAACTTTTACCTAACGAAGTAGGATATCCTGTATATCAACTACAGGTACGTATTACCTATGAAAGATCTCCTGGCAGGGCCGGGTGAAGGTAGGAGGGGTGATGACTGAGGCTCCTGTTCCAGACAGGCCGATATCTTTCGCCTTAAAGATCGTGACGACACTTTGTAAGAGGCTCCATTGAGACTGATTACTTTCCTGATATGAGAGGAGGGGGAATACGGGAAGAATTATTTCCTTTAAATGTAAATGTAAAACTCTCAAGAATTTGGGAAGATTTCCACAGTTTTCATTTATAATAATTATACATATACTAGGGAAATGGCCTAATAGCTAATTCCTTTGCATTTGTAAACAACTAACAAGCATTTATAATTATAACCCAATTAGCTCCCATGGTGTAGTCCTCACTGCGCTCGCCTTGCACGCGAGAGAACCGGTTTCGATTCCCGGCGGGATAAAAAAAAAATGTATCATGCAAATGATTCCGTGACTGGCTTATGGCTATGGTTGGGGGGGGGCCCACTCAACCTCGCGAGGAAAATGAGTAGCTATGTATATTATAATGCGCATAGCGACCGGTGCCAGCATGGTAGGTAAACATTGGATGTTTAAACGCTAGGTCCGAACCCCGAAAATCAAACATGTACCTAAACAATATCTAATAACAGTAATAGCATCGAATAATATATGGACTCACAGCTTTTCTCTGGAATAAACCTGATTGTGTGGACTTTCTAGAGCTGCTGCAGGTGAATTTTAAAGTAACTGAAGAGGTTGAAATATACCAGTGAGGGTGCTTCGAGGTTCCATCAAGGCCCCCGGAGAGCAGACTCTAAATCCCTCAAGACCCCTTCGGTTCGGAGGTCCTGAGACAAACCCTCTGGCCTGGATGGCACCTCTTGGTATCCTCTTAATGGAATAATATATGGACTCACAGCTTTTCTCTGGAATAAACCTGATTGTGTGGACTTTCTAGAGCTGCTGCAGGTGAATTTTAGAGAAATTGAGGAGGTTGAAATATACCAGTGAGGGTGCTTCGAGGTTCCATCAAGGCCCCCGGAGAGCACACTCTAAATCCCTCAAGACCCCTTCGGTTCGGAGGTCCTGAGACAAACCCTCTGGCCTGGATCGCACCTATTGGTATCCTCTTAATGGAATAATATATGGACTCACAGCTTTTCTCTGGAATGAACCTGATTGTGTGGACTTTCTAGAGCTGCTGCAGGTGAATTTTAGAGAAACTGAGGAGGTTGAAATATACCAGTGAGGGTGCTTCTAGGGTCCATCAAGGCCCCCCGAGAGCAGACTCTAAATCCCTCAAGCCCCCTTCGGTTCGGAGGTCTTGAGCCAAGCCCTCTAGCCTGGATGGCACCTCTTGGTATCCTCTTAATGGAATAATATATGGACTCACAGCTTTTCTCTGGAATAAACCTGATTGTGCGGACTTTCTAGAGCTGCTGCAGGTGAATTTTAGAGAAACTGAGGAGGTTGAAATATACCAGTGAGGGTGCTTCGAGGTTCCATCAAGGCCCGGGGATAGCAGCTTAACTTCATACACAAAAAGCCCACTCAGAGGCTTAGGTGTAAGGGCGAACAGCCCTAAAGGATGGGTTGTACGAAGCTACGAGTAGAACTGAGAGCAAAAAGCTCTGTGCTCTTCGCTCCACTCTCTTTTAATCTTTAGACATTGGTGTGCTTTTATTTAGAGGTAGTTGTATTTACCTTAACAGTTTAGTTATTATTATTATTCAATTGAACCAGACAATCGCGAGTTATAGTGGAACAAACATTCAAAAATACAAACTAAATGCAAAACTTTCGAGTTGAAACGTAGACCGCACTCACTGTCGTTCGGTCAAAAATTTATTGACGGACTGCCCAAATTTTGGGTTGCCAAAACGACAGACAGCATATTTCTCAGACAGAATCAAAATATGACTCACCTGTTTAGACTGACTGTTGTATCTGGAACTTGCTCCATGTCCTCTAACAGACTGCCCAAATTTTGGGTTGCCAAAAGGACAGACAGCATATTTCTCAGACAGAATCAAAATATGACTCACCTGTTTAGACTGACTGTTGTATCTGGAACTTGCTCCATGTCCTCTCATATTTCTCAGACAGAATCAAAATATGACTCACCTGTTTAGACTGACTGTTGTATCTGGAACTTGCTCCATGTCCTCTGGCAGATATCTTGGGTTCCATAGCATGACATCCTCCCACCATCTTGTACTTCAAATGAGAACCTTTAAGAAATCTAAGAAAACACGGTACTAGTAAAATACATCACAACGCAACACAAAACAATCCATTAACTTTTTTTTTTTTTTTAATAGAGGAAACTAACTGCTTAGGTCTTATTGTCCCGAAAGCGAAAAGGAAGACAGGATAGGAGAAAGCCAGACGTTCCAAAAACGAACTTTACCTCTTTAGGATAAAATCCACCCCGGGCGGGAATCGAACCCGCGACCTATAGGTTTAATAGAGGAAACTAACTTCTAAGGTCTTATTGTCCCGAAAGCGAAAATTAAGACGGGATAGGAGAAAGCCAGACGTTCCAAAAACGAACTTTACCTCTTTAGGATAAAATCCACCCCGGGCGGGAATCGAACCCGCGACCTATAGGTTTAATAGAGGAAACTAACTGCTAAGGTCTTATTGTCCCGAAAGCGAAAAGGAAGACAGGATAGGAGAAAGCCAGACGTTCCAATAACGAACTTTACCTCTTTGGGATAAAATCCATCCCGGGCGGGAATCGAACCCGCGACCTAGCGCTTACAAAGCAGTTCAAGATTTAAAGGTGGTTCTGGAAACGGAAAGTAATGAAATAACATGAGATCATATATTCAGCTGTTATTAAGAGCATACAACTTACCCTTCACGCGGTGAATTCGGTGCTCTAGAAGTTTGGTAAGTTTGAGATAGGGATATGGCGTTATTCTTTCTCAATCTGGAGGTCAGCACAGCCAAGCTTCGAAGTCGAGATGATCTGAAGCGTAAGGAACAAACAATCGAGTAAAGGATCTTCGTTACTTGGTACCATAGGAGTCATTGCATTTAACAAGCTTGACTTGCTCAGAAGTGCGTTTAGTGCGTTCAGTTTACGAAATCTCTTCAACATGCACATTTTCTTCCTGCTCAGCATGGTTTTCAGTCCCGATCTTGGATGCTTGGACGTTTTCATTTTCGATTTCATAATCTTGTTCTTACGAGATATTCCCAGACTCTTCTTGGTCATCATGGGTCTCAACGCAGGAACTGCAGGGATTTTGAACGTGGCATCATCATTGGTAACTGCAGAAAGTTCCTTGTCATGTTTCTGACAAGCTTGTGTATTGGTATTTTCCTTACAGGCGATTTCTTCACTTATCTGATCACGAGACTTCACTATCACATTTGTGTCTCCTGGTACTTTCTCAACTATGTTTTCTTTATCACGAATTTTCTTGTTAGTCATTTTCTTGTGAATCTCCATGAGAAGTTTCAATTTGTTCTTCTCTAGTTCTTGTAATTTGTTATTCACATTCACAGGCACAGGTGTTGTTGATGAGCTTTGTTCTACTTTGACAGCCTCTGGTTTGTTCATACTCTTCGATGTTATCTGCTTCATAAGTTCCATCTTTTTCTTTGTGATTTCAGAGAGTTGTTGATTGACTTTTAGCTTCATTTGACCTGCCAGTTTGACGATTGCTACAGGTGGTTTCTTTAAATTGGTTTTGACTGGATTTACATTTTTAACTTTTACATGCCCTGACACAGGGCTGCTAACTGTTCCTTTTGAAGGAGAAATTGATTTGTTTCCATGAAGTGGAAGTTTCTTTGCCAAGGTTTGCATCAGTTGTGCCTTTTGTTTTTCAAGTTCATTGATTTTGGCAGCTAGATCTTCAGGAGTCATGGATTGGTAAAGAAAAACACTTCATAAACGGAAAAATTACCTCTTTCTGATCTACGGACCCAACTTTATGTGTGTGTACTGAATTGTTAGTAAAATTATTCCATTGGAAATGAAATCTGTATGAAAGGGATTTCTTTTTTGTGAAAATGTGAAGTGGAGACCTTTTTTATTGGCGAAGCCATAGGTAGGAAAAATTTCGAGTGGCGAAGCCAAAGAGTCCTGAAGGTTTTCAACTTACGTGAGATGATGTCTGCCAATAATTTGTCTATTCGAGAAAATGTTGCCACTCAGATGTTGCGCTGAAATACCTCTTTCTGATCTACGGACCCAACTTTATATGTGTGTGTACTGAATTGTTAGTAAAATTATTCCATTGAAAATGAAACCTGTATGAAAGGGATTTCTTTTTTGTGAAAATGTGAAGTGGAGACCTTTTTGATTGGCGAAGGCATAGGTAGGAAAAATTTCGAGTGGCGAAGCCAAAGCGTCCTGAAGGTTTTCAACTTACGTGAGATGATGTCTGCCAATAATTTGTCTATTCGAGAAAATGTTGCCACTCAGATGTTGCGCTGAAATCAGAAACGCTTAGCAGTGTGTATTCATGCTAATAAATAGCCCTCAGAGAGTTGATTACATGCTCAGGCGAATTCACGAGAAGCTTGTAAACTCACATCATATCCAATTAACATATTCGTTGGTCAAAAAAAAAAAAAAAACACCACCGAAGTGGTAGCACTTCCTGTTACATTTGATTCTATGGGGTTTACTTTTTCTTTCTTAATCACAATGGCCTCATTACTAATTTCAGCTTGTTTTTTGTTAAGTTGTTGTATTAATGCTGACTTGTTTCTCTCTAGCGCTTCTAGCTTGGATGTTACATCAGCCTTCTCTTTGATCACCATTTCTGTGTTTTTAGATAGTTTACTCTGTATCTGTGACATCAAGTCTGCTTGCTTCTTTTTCAAGGCAGCCAGTTTTTCGTTGATGTTGTTTATTGGTGCAGTATTTGTGTCTAGTTTTTCTTGTTTGATTTTAATGTTGCTAGGTCCCACAGGAGTAACCTGGTTACAGACTACATTGGTCTTGGTAGTGTCTACCACAGTCTTTCTAATGCCATCAGAATTTGCTTGACTAGTTCCATCGACTTTGTTGACAATTGGTTTCAAGACAGAGATAGATTTTTTGTTTATCTCTTCCATCAAATCTAACTTCTTTTGCTCCAACTTTTTCAAAGCAACCTCGTCACATTTTTCTTTGATTTTAAATTTGCTTGACTAGTTCCATCGACTTTGTTGACAATTGGTTTCAAGACAGAGTTAGATTTTTTGTTTATCTCTTCCATCAAATCTAACTTCTTTTGCTCCAACTTTTTCAAAGCAACCTCGTCACATTTTTCTTTGATTTTAAGCAACTTCTTCCGATTTATTTCTTCAAGTAGTTGGCGCTTCTTCTTCTCAATCTCTAAGAGCTTTTCATTCACCAACTTGCTCATTATTCTTGTCTTATCAATACTGGTTGTAGGAGGTGGAACATTGATTGGTTTCATTGGAATCAGATTGGCATTTTGATTGAGTGCTATAGGATTGACTGTATTCCCAATGAACACGGTATTTTTTGATATCACCTTGTGAGCTGGTTTGTACTCTGTTGGGTTTAGGTTTGCTTTGTTCAGTCGAATGTTGGGGTTGAGCTGCTTTGGTATTGTGGGGTGTTGAGCGGTAGGGTTAGTCCAGCCTGGATGTCTAACCCCTCCTGGCATGGACTGGCATACATTGGTTCCTCCATACACCTTGGTCGGGTTATACGTGATTGGTAGATCCGTTTTCACTGGCATGGGACAGTACTCTTCATCCAGTGGTAGTGTGGTAGGTTCGTACTCATCTATTTTAGTCGGTTCATAGGTTAGATTATTGACTTTGGAGACACTACAAGGGTCATACTCTTCCACACGGCCCAGTGCCATATTCTCTGGTGTAAACTTCTCAGGAACATACTCCTCTTCTTCTGAGCTTATATTCTCCGGGTCATATTCCTTGCTGCTTGAACTCGACATCAATAGAGACTGAGTACTGCTTGACATGGACTTCTCCTGTTTCTTCTTGATTTCCAAATACGTTTCCAAACTCCTCAGGAATTTCTCCTCTTCCTTCTTATAGTCAATGCTAGCTTCAGTGGATTCCAACAGTTTCTTCCCATCATCTTCTCTCAGCTTGGATCTCATCTTGACAAACTTCTCAATATGATCACTATCATTGTCTTCGTTCTTGAACTTCTTTGCATACTTCAAGTATTCGTCGTACTTCTTCTTGAGAGTTCGAATCCTTGACTTGTCAGATCCGTGATATTTGTCTTCATCAAAATAATCGGAGGAACTTTTGGACTTTACTCCTCGTTTGGTTTCACTCTTATGTTTCTTAGACTCATGCTTCTTTGATGATTTCTTCTTTGAAACTTGTTACTTGACATGGACTTCTCCTGTTTCTTCTTGATTTCCAAATACGTCTCCAAACTCCTCAGGAATTTCTCCTCTTCCTTCTTATAGTCAATGCTAGCTTCAGTGGATTCCAACAGTTTCTTTCCATCATCTTCTCTCAGCTTGGATCTCATCTTGACAAACTTCTCAATATGATCGCTATCATTGTCTTCGTTCTTGAACTTCTTTGCATACTTCAAGTATTCGTCGTACTTCTTCTTGAGGGTTCGAATCCTTGACTTGTCAGATCCGTGATATTTGTCTTCATCAAAATAATCGGATGAACTTTTGGACTTTACTCCTCGTTTGGTTTCACTCTTATGTTTCTTAGACTCATGCTTCTTTGATGATTTCTTCTTTGGAACTTGTTCAGGACTGATTTCATGCTGATATTTTCTAGAATGGCGATCTTCTTTATAATCTGACTGCTCTAAGTTACCACTGTTGTGACGATGAGATCTATGCTCAGGATATCTTGAGTGAATAGGCTCTGGAAGAAGTACTATTCTCTTCTTTTCTCTCACCTCACACACAGGTGACTGGTCTGAACTCTCTATTGAGCTATCATAATCTCTATTGCTTCTACTTCTGTGTGGACTGCTCTAAGTTACCACTGTTGTGACGATGAGATCTATGCTCAGGATATCTTGAGTGAATAGGCTCTGGGAGAAGTACTACTCTCTTCTTTTCTCTCACCTCACACACAGGTGACTGGTCTGAACTCTCTATTGAGCTATCATAATCTCTATTGCTTCTACTTCTGTGTTTATCACATCTGTTATTTCTTAGACGATTTTTCTCTGTCTCCTGCCTCGCTCGGACACCACTTCTTGAATAATCTGAACCTCTCCTGTTATCCTCCACATGTTTGTCTCTAATGTTACCTCTGGCTCTTCAAGTGTGCAACCTCAAGAAGTTATAACTCTGGATGACAAGGATTCATGTGAAGATGAAATGGTGAATCAATATCTGGATGATATTGAGCGAAAATTGGAAGAAAACATCAAGAAAAAGTCCCAGACCAAGAACACCACAGATGATTGGAAAGTTGTAGATTACTTTCGTGATATTATCTATGTAGAAGATGATGACCCTGGTAGTAAATCCACCAAAATCAAACAAAGAGATAAAAGAATAGAGTGCAAACGACGAAGACAGGTCTATGCCTCTCCTAGTCAAGATGGTGTGAAAAGAAGGAGACGAAAAGCCAATGTCAGTCTATCTGATGGTGAAATCATTTCTGATGATGATTTGATCTTATCAGACATCTCCCTATCTCCAGAACCAAGTTCATCATCTGTGAGACATAGGAGAGACAAACATGTGGAGGATAACAGGAGAGGTTCAGATTATTCAAGAAGTGGTGTCCGAGCGAGGCAGGAGACAGAGAAAAATCGTCCAAGGAATAACAGATGTGATAAATACAGAAGTAGAAGCAATAGAGATTATGATAGCTCAATAGAGAGTTCAGACCAGTCGCCTGTGTGTGAGGTGAGAGAAAAGAAGAGAATAGTACTTCTCCCAGAGCCTATTCACTCAAGATATCCTGAGCATAGATCTCATCGTCACAACAGTGGTACCTTAGAGCAGTCAGATTATAAAGAAGATCGCCATTCTAGAAAATATCAGCATGAAATCAGTCCTGAACAAGTTTCAAAGAAGAAATCATCAAAGAAGCATGAGTCTAAGAAACATAAGAGTGAAACCAAACGAGGAGTAAAGTCCAAAAGTTCCTCCGATTATTTACATTTCAGAATTAACACTTGAATCACATGGTCGTGATTAATCATTTCTACTCTTGCAAAATGAGATTTAGTAGGTACCAGATGAGTAAAAATAAAACTAGGTAAACAATTTTTATGTGTACAGAAATGAAAATTTTGAAGGTGAAAGCCAGGTTTTACAAGAACAATCCTTAACTGATTAGGATAAAGTTTGGCCAGGATGGGAAATCCTTTACATTTTGCGGCTGTGTTTATGTACAGGGCTGAGATGAGATCGGACGAGGTGAGATGGGATATTGTTTCTACAGTTTTGCATTGGAGTGGTAACTTAAGCAAGGATAGTGTGGGATTCTTGGGCATTTTTTCTAACCCTCTGTCCCAGCAGCAATTTTTAAAATTTATTTTATATTTATTTTTGTTTGCTTTGTAATGTGCTTGTTTGTAATATCTAATTTAAATGAAAGGTATAATATAAACGTGCAAACTAGAGATAAAAAGTAAAAAATGAATTCAGATTGTACGCGTTGCGGAAAAAAAAGAAAAAATTACATTTCAGAATTAACACTTGAGTCACATGCTTGTGATTCATCATTTTTACTCTTGCAAAATGAGATTTAGTAAGTACCTGATGAGTAAAAATAAAACTAGGTAAACAATTTTTATGTGTACAGAAATGAAAATTTTGAAGGTGAAAGCCAGGTTTTCCAAGAACAATCCTTATCTGATTAGGATAAAGTTTGGCCAGGGTGGGAAATCCTTTACATTTTGCTGTAGGTACTTCAAAATAATGAATAGAATAGAATATGCCTTCTTTATCCTGCTCAAATGAGACTAAAAAGTCCCTTTACCCCAGCAGTCTAAACAAGGTCTCGTGAAGATAATTTTTCAAAATAATGAAAACATTACATACTTGTTTACATATGTATCCCAAGGGACCTGAAATCATCCCATCCTAGAGAATAAATTACCAAGTTTTGGTGCCGTCTGATACATGTTCATAGTCAATAGCCATTATGATTCATTTTGATATCAAAATATTTGTAAATTTCTTTGTAGGAAAAGGTATGAGACTACCAGATCTGTGATATTTGTCTTCATCAAAATAATCGGTAGGTATATGGGCTACGTGCTACTTCAAACTCTTGATGATTGTGCACCTCACGTTCACGACAAGCTTCATACTTAATCCTGAAAGTCTAAGGTTCACATTTTTATACAAGGAACCAAGTTTTGGGTCGTTTTTAGAATACCTACCTATCCACTATCCAAGGTGGAGTGATTAACTAAACTTTCTGAGGTGTTCTTCACACATTTTTGGTGGTAACCTTGATTAGACTTGCTCTACTTCCGTAAAATTAAACAAAAATCCGGCATGAGACTACCTGCTTGTTGTGTGGTACATATATGGGCTGCATGCTACTTCAAACTCTCAATGATTGTGCAACTCACGACAAGCTTCATACTTAATCCTGAGAGTCCAAAGTTCACATTTTTATACGAGGAACCGAGTTTTGGGTCGTTTTTAGAATACCTACCTATCCAAGGTGGAGTGATTCTTAACTAAACTTTCTGAGGTGTTCTTCACACATTTTTGGTGGTAACCTTGATTAGACTTGCTCTACTTCTGTAAAATTAAACAAAAATCCCTATGGAATATTTTTCAAGTAAATAGGAAAGTCCTTGAGCTAGACTCAGTTCTGACCAGCAGTTTTCCTTGAGTAGTTTGCATACCTACTTGTGTAGTGGAAATTTACCTTGGAACTCCTCCAGTCGACTAGTCATACACTGTTTCCTGAGGGGACTTCACTTGGATTATGAGGTCATAATGTCCTCAGCTCTATTGGCTCACTTGTACCCCAAAACTAGCCAAAAGATAAGGAATTTAAAACTTTAACAGGGGGAAAAAAAGTTCCTTTGGAAAAAATTTGGATTTCACAACTTACAACTTTTTGAACTTTTCTCTTTTGTTTACTTTTTCCTCCAGATGATCGCTGATGTGTCCTTGACCTAAAAATCCGTTTACACGAGGCGAGGAGTCTGGTGATTTTTCTCTGTGCATGGGTTGACTAGTCATACACTGTTACCTGAGGGGACTTCACTTGGATTTTGAGGTCATAATGTCCTCAGCTCTATTGGCTCACTTGTACCCCAAAACTGGACAAAAGATAAGGAATTTGAAACTTTAACAGGGGAAAAAAAGTTCCTTTGGAAAAATTTGGATTTCACAACTTTAACTTTTTGAACTTTTCTCTTTTGTTTATTTTTTCCTCCAGATGATCGCTGATGTGTCCTTGACCTAAAAATCCGTTTACACGAGGCGAGGAGTCTGGTGATTTTTCTCTGTGCATGCAACAAAAAACAAGCTGAAATTAGTAATGGGGCCATTGTGATTAAGAAAGAAAAAGTAAACCCCATAGAATCAAATGTAACAGGAAGTGCTACCACTTCGGTGGTGAGCAATAGTGAAAACAGCTCATCCTCTGAAAAGACAGTACAAATAAAGCAAGAAAAAATAACTCTGAGTGAGAAACCTATAGTGAAAATGACTGAGAAAAGTACCATCGTTCAAGGAACCATCCGTGTAAAAACAGTCCCTGCTATTAACGAAAAGTTAAGTGATCTTGAACAGAAGAAGGCCAAACTGATGGCTGAAATAGCCGCCAAAAGTAACAAAGTCGGTGGTGTTATGACAGCTAGTGTGGAGAAAGAAACATTAAATGAGAAACTTAGCAGGCTGGCAAAAGAAAAGGAACAACTCCTAGCGAACATCGAGAAGAAGAAAAATCAGACAACAGCAGCCCCAGCAATTTCGAATAAACCAATAGCTTCAGTAGATATGAAAAGAAAACTAGCTCCTTCAGTAGATATGAAAAGCATTCCAAGTCAGTCGGCAAGGATAAATGAGGTGAAAATCAAACTAGAAAAAGAAGACAACTCAAGTGTTCAAAGTAATCAAATTAAAATTAAACAAGAAAAAGTCGACCCTGATAATGCCATAGCTCAAGTGAAACCAAAGATTGAAAGTCAAAAGCAAGATACCAATTCTCTCCAATCCATGACTCCTGAAGATCTAGCTGCCAAAATCAATGAACTTGAAAAACAAAAGGCACAACTGATGCAAACCTTGGCAAAGAAACTTCCACTTCCCTTGACCTCTCATGACCAACATCATTCAATGTATCCACAGAGTTGGAACGTGAATTACGACTGAATCCAGGTTGAAGAATCAATGATTTCTTCTTGTTGGTGCTAGTACGGCTGTAAATTCAAAGAGAGGGGAATTATTTTTTCAGTCATGATCTGGTTACCTATAATGGAGCTTAGGATCAACATCTTGTCAACGTGTAGAAAAAAACTGAACAGATTTTCAGTTATTTGGAATTCCTCAAGACTGGAGTGAATAGGTACCTAAGTAATGTTAGTCGGCTAAATGGACCAACTTGGAAGTAGGGATATCTCTACTGGGAGCTTCTTTGTTCAAAATTATTTTGCCCTCCTGGAAAGTAGTTAGTTAAAGGGGGAGAGTGGAAATGAATAAAGCATTAACAGAGGTTCTCAGAGTTAAACATACATTAATAATTGATTTTCTGTAAGTTACTTACTTGGAAGCATTGATATTTCCACTTCATGGAAACAAATCAATTTCTCCTTCAAAAGGAACAGTTAGCAGCCCTGTGTCAGGGCACGTAAAAGTTACAAATGTAAATCCAGTCAAAACTAATTCAAAGAAACCACCTGTAGCAATCGTCAAACTAGCAGGTCAAATGAAGCTGAAAGTCAATCAACAACTCTCTGAAATCACAAAGAAAAAGATGGAACTTATGAAGCAGATAACATCGAAGAGTATGAACAAATCAGAGGCTGTCAAAGTAGAACAAAGCTCATCAACAACACCTGTGCCTGTGAATGTGAATAACAAATTACAAGAACTAGAGAAGAACAAATTGAAACTTCTCATGGAGATTCACAAGAAAATGACTAACAAGAAAATTCGTGATAAAGAAAACATAGTTGAGAAAGTACCAGGAGACACAAATGTGATAGTGAAGTCTCGTGATCAGATAAGTGAAGAAATCGCCTGTAAGGAAAATACCAATACACAAGCTTGTCAGAAACATGACAAGGAACTTTCTGCAGTTACCAATGATGATGCCACGTTCAAAATCCCTGCAGTTCCTGCGTTGAGACCCATGATGACCAAGAAGAGTCTGGGAATATCTCGTAAGAACAAGATTATGAAATCGAAAATGAAAACGTCCAAGCACCCAAGATCGGGACTGAAAACCATTCTGAGCAGGAAGAAAATGTCCATGTTGAAGAGATTTCGTAAACTGAACGCACTAAACGCACTTCTGAGCAAGTCAAGCTTGTTAAATGCTATGACTCCTATGGTACCAAGTAACGAAGGTCAACCAACTGAATCTCCTGCGAAGAATTCTAAATCAACACAAGACTCTTCTGTTGGAGATAACCCGCCAAGTAGTGATGATACTGAAACAGTTGAAAGTAGTGAAACAAATGCTGTTTCTGCAGAACCCATTGAACCTATAAATGAAAGTAACCAAGACGAAAGTACTGATGATATAGAAATTCTCGATCCACCGCCACCAGTTCCCAAAGAACTCATTACAATTGAAGATCAGACTAGTCAAGAGACGGAAGTCACACCCAAGCAAGAAGCCAAGAGAGCTCCAATTGAAGAAAACATAGATGATAGTGAGAAAGATATGGATTCTAATGAAGAGGAGACGAGTAGTAGTGAATTCATAACTTTGAAATTCATCAAGGTTGAAAAATTGAGTGACCTGGATGCTAATGATGTGGACAATGGGGATGACAAACCAAATGATGGTGATGGAGATGTAGAAAACAATGATGCAGACCTATCACAGATGAATCAGGAACCACATGGGGATAGTCATAGTGATGTACCTGGAAATGATGATCAAGAGGAACTAAGTGACGACAAAGCTGAGGATGATAACGTAGACAACAAGGATGTGAATAGTGAAACTGATATTTATGTTGAAGATACATTTGATGCTACTATTTATGTAGATGGTACTGTTGAAACAACCGTTACTCGCAAAGATTTGAAAACCATCGTAGCTGATTCTGGCAACTTTCCATTAGACCCTGCAGAAGACGATGTTGTCTTTCTAGAGGAAACTGAAAACAGTCACTCTAAAACCACCATTGTCCCTGAGAACAATGGTAAAGAAAATGAGTCACTCAATATGTTCAGTAAGAACGCTGTAAGATTGTCTCCTCGTTTTGGCAACAGTCCTGTCGTAGCGAGACTGATTCTAAACAACAAAAGAAAACTGATTAGGGGCTGTTTGAAAAACGATAAAAACAGCAAACTCATGAAACCCTCTGAGAGTTTCAAAATGTCCAAGTTTAAATTTGTTCGCTCCACTTTGTTAAAACCAAGCTGTGAACGAAGTTTTGGACGGAAACTAGTGCGTAACAAACAAGGAAAAGCGTCGATACCACATGTGGAAATCCATCCAAGCAGCCTAATTTGCCCGAATAGTAACAAACTGAGAAGACGTAAATTGGATGCTGTCAGTGAGACTAAAACAGAACTGAAACCTGTTGAGAGGAAATTCAGGAAGAATCCGTCCGCCTACAAGTTAGAAAACAAACCGGACCGATACAAATTGGACAACAGTAAAACCAAATTGAGAACCAACGCTGTCTACAAGACAGAAGAGGGACCTAAAGGTGAACCCACTTCAAATGCGACGTCGAAAGTCATAAACTGCAATGAAAATGCACGTCAATCGTCTGTGATATCCAAGTTCAAATTAGTTCGTAAATCAAACGCCAAACTGAGCACCTACAAAACTCTACCAGCGAAAGTCATAAACTGCAATGAAAATGCACGTCAATCGTCTGTGATAACCAAGTTCAAATTAGTTCGTAAATCAAACGCCAAACTGAGCACCTACAAAACTCTACCGCCGTCCATTCGTCGTCAAGTTGTAAATAGATTCCAATTCACCAAAGTTGTCAACAAGTTGAACAGCACAAGCAGTGAAGCTAGTCATAAATATCGAACGTGTAATAGGAAATCTATCCGACGTCATAGCAAATCGAAAGCGATCGACGCTAGCCAAACCAAATCTAGTGATGCAAGAACGTCCCTTGGAAAACTGACAAAGTCCAAGTATAAAATCTGGAGAGTCCTTACCAGAACTCAATCTAGTGATGCAAAGCTCAACGTTAAAAACGCATCCAAACCCAAAGAACCACGGTCTCAACACGAAGCAAGATATACGAATCGCATTCTGAGACTTCCCACATCTAGGAAATACCATTTGAACAACAAAAGCCCTTCGAGATCTTTAATGAAGACTTCGCAGTCTAAATTGAATCATTCGATATCCAAGTATAGAATTAGTTCTCTGCCCAAGGCAAATCGTTTGGTGTCCAAGTATAAGATGATTCGATGTACTAATCAGCGGGAAAGGAATAAGATCAATCTATCACATCGGAGGCAGGACTCTAGTTATCCCAACCGAACCATGTGAGTAAACAACCAAATTCTTTATTAAATTTAATGCTATTACTGTTATTAGATATTGTTTAGGTACATGTTTGATTTTCGGGGTTCGGACCTAGCGTTTAAACATCCAATGTTTACCTACCATGCTGGCACCGGTCGCTATGCGCATTATAATATACATAGCTACTCATTTTCCTCGCGAGGTTGAGTGGGCCCCGCATCAGCCATAGCCAGATACATTTTTTGCATGATACATTTTTTTTTGATCCCACCGGGAATCGAACCCGGGTCTCTCGCGTGCAAGGCGAACGCAGTGACGACTACACCATGGGAGCTAAGATTGGGTTATAATAATTAAACATGCTTGTTGGTTGTTTACATATGCAAAGGAATTAGCTCTTAGGTCATTTTCCTAGTTTATAATTATTATAAATGAACATTGTGGAAATCTTCAAAATCTTGAGAGTTTTACATTTAAATTTAAAGGAAATAATTCTTCTTGTATTCCCCCTTCTCTCATAACAGGAAAGTAATCAGTCTCAATGGAGCCTCTTACAAAGTGTCGTCACGATCTTTAAGGCGAAAGATATCGGCCTGTCTGGAACAGGAGCCTCAGTCATCACCCCTCCTACCTTCACCCGGCCCTGCCAGGAAATCTTTCATAGGTAATACGTACCTGTAGTTGTTATATACAGGATATCCTACTTCGTTAGGTAAAAGTTGGGGCTTTCGACAGATTTCGAACTTGAAAAAAAAAAAAAAAAAAAAAAAAAAAAAAATAAACACGATTTTTTTTGGGGGAAGCGGGGGGCTTTTTCCAAATTTTTTGGGTAAATCTAAAAAATCTAATCTAAATCATGAATTATTTGTGGTAAAGCTGAGAGCTTCTTCACAATTCTTGTGGATATCACAGCATTACTAAGAGCCTCCTGTACTATTTCTGATATCTATAATTTTTCTTTTTACTCTGGTAATGCCGCCACTTTCGAACTGTCTAGTATTCGACAAGCTAGAACTTTCTGGTTGAATATCGAGCAGTTTGGTAGTCGAAATATCCAGTAGGTCTGTAAATATATTTTTGGTTCACCAAAACAGCTTGAATCTTTAACCTGGTACTCGAGTATTGAAGTGTCTGGCTGGGGGACTTTAAACAGGGAGGATACCAGCCTGAAATTTCCCTTGCTCAAGAAATAGCAAAGGTTGAGTGCGAATGGCATCCACTCGTAAAAAAATTGTAGCCAAAACCAATGTTACCCCAAAGCAATCACCCCAATGGTGGATTTCACCAACCTTCTTTCCAGCCTTAAACAGCCCGTTAGCTTAACAGGCTTAACAGCCCTGTTAAGCCAATACAAATGAAATGGAACTTAACTGGCTGTTAGCTTAGCAGGAGTTCTAATGACTGAATAAATATTGGTGAAATCTGATTGAGACTGATTTTAGTGAAATCAGACTGATTGAGAGGATGACGAAAAACGCTGATACCCTCCGAGCTTCGAATTGAACTCGGCATCACACGATTAATGCCCTGGTTCTAATGAGCTGTTTTTTTTTGTTTTTTTTTTTTTTTTTTTTTTTGCCCAACGAACTACCTAATGCATCCATTTATTTTGAGGACTTTAACGCAAGTCTTTTTCGTAGGCCTTTTTTACATTTTTTATCTCTAGTATACTTTCCTCCTCCTCCTCCTCCTCCTCCTCCTCTTTCTTTCTCTGAATCTTTTGCATTGAAAAACCGCATGCATACAAGCTGAAATAATAAATAGGGATTAACTAGGTCTAATGCATGAAAAGAAAATATCAGGGACAGAATGCCTCTTCATAACTAAACTAGGCATCTATAAGTACGATAGTATAATGAGAAAGATGATGTATGAAAAACCCATTTCCAATCCCTTATGATACAAAAAAAAAAAAAAAAAAAAAAAAAAAAAAAAAAAAAAAAACATTTCTCCCCACTACACCACCGAGGTAGGTAGCGCCTTGACCACTACACCACCGAGGTAGGTATTCCATACCTCGGCTGGGATTGAACCCACGCCCTCCTGTTTACCAGGCGAGCGCCTTGACCACTACACCACCGAGGTAGGTATTCCATACCTCGGCTGGGATTGAACCCACGCCCTCCTGTTTACCAGGCGAGCGCCTTGACCACTACACCACCGAGGCAGTTTATTGAAATGTGGTACAGGAATTTAAAGGATCAATGCACGTCGATTCTCGAAATTTGGGGTCCCAAAACTGAAGGGGACCAATTTTGGTCCGAACTTTCGATACCGCCAATAAGATGAGTCATCTGGTTTTGGTTGTTACATATGTCGGAATTTTTCCCCTTGCATCCTAGTAGTTATCATATTGTCTTATTTCCGCAAAGATACTACTAGTATTGATTGTTTCTCTTATAACATTTTCAGACCTATCGGAATCTAACCTACACTTTGGGGTCCCAAAACTGAGCGGGACCAATTTTGGTCCGAACTTTCGATACCGCCAATGAGTCATCATGTTTTGGTTGTTACATATGTCGGAATTTTTCCCCTTGCATCCTAGTAGTCATCATATTGTCTTATTTCCGCAAAGATACTACTAGTATTGATTGTTTCTCTTATAACATTTTCAGACCTATCGGAATCTAACCTACACGAGCCCGGCCGAGGCGCTCAAATCACGGCGCACTAGCCGCCATCGGCAACAACGGCGCACCAGTCAACAGAGGCGCACCAGACGTAAGTATTCCTCCGCTCTTATTAGCCCTCACCCTAGCACGTCCCGTCACTATAGCGAGCAAACTAATCGATATGGAGGTATCTCAGACGTAAGTATTCCTCCGCTCTTATTAGCCCTCACCCTAGCACGTCCCGTCACTATAGCGAGCAAACTAATCGATATGGAGGTATCGATAGTACGAATCGATATAGAGATATCGATTCTCCAAACCGATATGGTATCGAAAGTCCAAAACGATATGGTATCGATAGTCCAAAAAGGTACGAAGATAGCGAAGAGACTTACGATAGTGACCTAAAACATGAAGTTATCGACAGTCCAAATCGATATATCGATAGTCCATCTTCGAATCGAAACGGCCATAGCGAGATCGATTCCCTCGGTCCTGTCGATTCTTCGATTCGATATTTCGATAGCGACAATCCGAGATCGAATATTAGGCCGACAGATGAGGAGTGTGTTGAGACCGTCATTCCGAGGAGGGTCCGAAAAGTGGGCCACCTCCCCGGCTTTATACCGTTGTGATAGAGAAGGGCTTAGTGGAACCCCCCAGGGTTGTGTAAAAACGAGGAAAGGTCCCAAACCTTTCCTCGTTTTTAAATCAGAAACTCAGCTTTGATTTTTACTTTCAATTTTTCCTAGGGGAAGTTGGCCTCTGAAGTGCTTTCTTTTTCAGTATGTGTTTTTGTTTTAAGGGGACCCTGGGGGTACCTATTGTGGCCAACCTCAAGTCATATGCATCTTCTGATCTACACCAGTTCCCCAGGGTTGTGTAAAAACGAGGAAAGGTCCCAAACCTTTTCTCGTTTTTAAATCAGAAACTCAGCTTTGTCCTTTACTTTCAATTTTTCCTAGGGGAAGTTGGCTTTGAAGTGCTATCTTTTTCAGTATGTGTTTTTGTTTTAAGGGGACCCTGGGGGTACCTATTGTGACCAACCTCAAGTCATATGCATCTTCTGATCTATACCAGTTTTATAATCGTATTGTGTTCAATTACAAAGGGTTTTTTCGTTATTTATTTTACTCATATTATTTTATTAGCTTTATTTTAAGTTGGGTTTATAGAAATTAATGTCCTGTGAGGATATCCTTTGCAGGATAAATTGGTGATTGCTTTTGGAATTTTCTCTCTTTATTTTAAGTTGGGTTTATAGAAATTAATGTCCTGTGAGGATATCCTTTGCAGGATAAATTGGTGATTGCTTTTGGAATTTTCTCTTCTTGTCTCCACAGCATCTACTTTTATGATATTTTTCCCCATCGGCCTTTTTCTGATTAGGATAAGCAAACGAAAACATAATAATATGTACTACGAAAACATAATAATATCCTAGACTTAAACGCGAGATTTTTACATATTTATTTTTTCTCAAAGTAGGAAAACAGACAGAACCCCTAACGTCATAACTATTATTATACCTAACAGATAATACCGACCTAACTAATCATTTGGAAGGTACCTATTTTTATTAGGCTAGGAAATAAATACTCGATACCTTTTTTCTCTCTCTTTGCAGTTGACACTGAAATGAATCTAGGAATTTTCTTTTAATTTTTCATATTTCATAGGCATTGAGAATTTCGATAAAATCTTTCAATTTCAATTTTGTTTGCCAAGAAATAGGTACATACACTCTTTTCTTTCAGGAATTTGCTCCCCTTAGTTATACTTAACAGGTAATACAGACCTAACTAATCATTTGGAAGGTACCTATTTTTATTAGGCTAGGAAATAAATACTCGATAAGTTTGCAGTTGACACTGAAATGAATCTAGGAATTTTCTTTTAATTTTTCACACTTCATAGACATTGAGAATTTCGATAAAATCTTTCAATTTCAATTTTGTTTGCCAAGAAATGGGTACATACACTCTTTTCTTTTCAGGAATTTTCTCATTTTGACCCGGTCGTCTTTATTTTCACGGGTTAGTTATTTCGTTGACTTATTTTATTACACCTAGTATTATAAGAAGTTCTATTTATTTGCATAGTGTAGATCGATAAGTCGATACTTTTTCTCTCTCTTTGCAGTTGACACTGAAATGAATCTAGGAATTTTCTTTTAATTTTTCATATTTGCATTGAGAATTTCGATAAAATCTTTCAATTTCAATTTTGTTTGCCAAGAAATAGGTACATACACTCTTTTCTTTCAGGAATTTGCTCATTTTGACCCGGTAGTCTTTATTTTCACGGGTTAGTTATTTCGTTGACTTATTTTATTACACCTAGTATTATAAGAAGTTCTATTTATTTGCATAGTGTAGATATTTTGCATGCCTTGTTGTGCGTTTACATTTGTTTTGTGACTATGAAAAAAATAAATGCTGACGTATATTATTTTTGTTGATAAAAAAAAATAATCTGAATTTTCATTTTCAAATCAGATTAGGTGTGTTTTCCTGTCCGAAACTGAAACAATTTCCCTTCTCCAAGATAGCGGATTTCTCTGAATTTTCATTTTCAAATCAGATTAGGTGTGTTTTCCTGTCCGAAACTGAAACAATTTCCCTTCTCCAAGATAGCGGATTTCTAATCTGAATTTTTATTTTCAAATCAGATTAGGTGTGTTTTCCTGTCCGAAACTGAAACAATTTCCCTTCTCCAAGATAGCGGATTTCCATTTTCCAAAGGTTTAGTATCGGTTTTACCACGCCAAAGGACAGAAAATGAGCTTTAGAAGAAGGGAAAATACGACAGTTATAGGGAAATTTCATTTGCTCAATAAAAGGTATTGAGTACCTACTGTAAAAGGGTAGCGATCAGTAGACCAACCGTGCACCTTGGAAAGTTAGAACTTAGAGGAATTATTTTGGATGGTAAGGCGTCTGTCTTGTAAGGGCTAGATCGCGGGTTCGATTCCCGCCCAGGGCAAAAGTTATCCTAAACAGACAAGGTTCGTTCTCGGAACGGCTGACTGCCCCTCTTCTGTCGTCGATTGCGGAACGATAAGACCTTCGCCGTTACAGTTCCCTAACAAAAAAACAAAACAATATTTTCGTACATATTTTGTTCAATCAATACAAGAGTATAATTAAATACATTCAATTGAAACTGGATTTTTTTAGCGGATTTCTATTTTCCAAAGGTTTAGTATCGGTTTTACCACGCCAAAGGACAGAAAATGAGCTTTAGAAGAAGGGAAAATACGACAGTTATAGGGAAATTTCATTTGCTCAATAAAAGGTATTGAGTACCTAACTGTAAAAGGGTAGCGAGTAGCGATCAGTAGACCAACCGTGCACCTTGGAAAGTTAGAACTTGGAAGAATTATTTTGGATGGTAAGGCGTCTGTCTTGTAAGGGCTAGATCGCGGGTTCGATTCCCGCCCAGGGCAATCCTAAATAGACAAGGTTCGTTCTCGGAACGGCTGACTGCCCCTCTTCTGTCGTCGATTGCGGAACGATAAGACCTTCGCGCCTTCGCCGGTACAGTTCCCTAACAAAAAACAAAACAATATTTTCGTACATATTTTGTTCAATCAATACAAGAGTATAATTAAATACATTCAATTGAAACTGGATTTTTTTATTTTTAGAAAAATAATAATTTGAAGAAAAAAAGCGTACACAAAAGTGACTAAGATCCGATATTCACCGTAACTTCTGGAAAATAAATATTCGAACGGAGAAAACCTAATCTGATTGGTGAACTGAATAGTTTCCACCTATCAGATGAGGGATCTTATGTTTTTGAAATATTTAAAACGAGCTTAAACCAAGCCGATTTTCACCGCAACTTCTGGAAAATAAATATTCGAACAGAGGACACCTAATCTGATTGGTGAACTGAATAGTTTCCACCTATCAGATGAGGGATCTTATGTTTTTGAAATATTTAAAACGAGCTTAAACCAAAAGTGATTATAAAATGGGACCTAAGATAAAATAAAATTATTGGTTTGTACTTGACATAAGTAGAATAAATAAATTAGGGGTTAGGGGCTATTGGAGGCAAACTAACAACCCCTTGAGAGTTTTAAAAAGGGGGCTTTGGGAAGGAAGTAAGGAAGGAAGGATTGGAAGAAAAATAATAGGAGTAAAAAAAAAAAAAAAAAAAACAATTTTTAGAAAAATAATAATTTGAAGAAAAAAAGCGTACACAAAAGTGACTAAGACCCGATTTTCACCGTAACTTCTGGAAAATAAATATTCGAACAGAGGACACCTAATCTGATTGGTGAACTGAATAGTTTCCACCTATCAGATGAGGGATCTTATGTTTTTGAAATATTTAAAACGAGCTTAAACCAAAAGTGATTGTAAAATGGGACCTAAGATAAAATAAAATTATTGGTTTGTACTTGACATAAGTAGATTAAATAAATAAATTAGGGGTTAGGGGCTATTGGAGGCAAACTAACAACCCCTTGAGAGTTTTAAAAAAGGGGCTTTGGGAAGGAAGGAAGGAAGGATTGGAAGAAAAATAATAGTAAAAAAAAAAAAATAATACAGCAAACTCAAAAGAAATTGAAAACAAAATGAAATGCAAATTATCAAAGTCATGAGAATTGAAAATAGAGTAGTCAATTTGATAGGTATGTACCTAAATGTGTGTAGTGTGTACAGTACACATCTACTTTTGGAGCAAATGAGGAAAACAAATTTTGAGAGAATTCTAAAACGAACCAAGCTATGAAGGAGTCAAGGATGTGTGTAGATCAACGAGTTGCAAAAGAAAAGATAACAAGTTTGCTAAATACATGATGATACTCGGCTAATCTAGACAAATACATGTTAGTATACACAGAGAAGTGGTTGGGTGGAAGAGCCCATTTCGGAAATTCCCGCCACTTTGAATAAAACCAGGGAAGATAGTTAAAAGATTTACCTACGTCAGGAAATTAGGCCCTAACTTCAATTAATTAAGGAGACGGCACCTTTGCTAAACAACGACTACGTCAGGAAATTAGGCCCTAACTTCAATTAATTAAGGAGACGGCACCTTTGCTAAACAACGAATAAGAATAGATCAGCTAAAAAAAAATATACATACCACCTTTTTAGAACCAAATTGGAAAAATGGGACCTACATTTTGAACGAGGTTCTATTATACCCCAAATCAAGTGGTTCAGTAACTCAGGGACCCAAAATATAATGAGCAAATTTTCCTTTGAGTGTAAAATACGTTTGCCAAATTTCATAAAATATTGGGCACACTGTTACAAACAGACCAAAGGAAAAATTATCGAATTAAAACTTGGAACTCACTTGAACCTCGAGATAAAATTGGAGTTTTATTTATTAATGGGGCATAAACCGGTCTTCTAATACTCTAATTGTTTGCTAGCAAGCAATTAGGCTGCTAGCAAAAAATAAATGCAAATAATTATCGGTATAATTATTTAGAAAAGAATCTTCACAAATTAAAATATAAATTTTAAAAGACAATTGAGATTCGTAAATAAGTGCCTGATACTTCAAATTTTGACATTTTTTTTCTACAAAATTATCGTTCTATGATTTCTTCTATTGGTAATTGCCTTGACAGATCGTTAATTTATTGGTTTCTTTTTAACTCCTTCAACAAGTTTCTTCTCTTTACGTATTTCGACGGCACAATCTCTTCAAAGTTAGTCCGAAACAAACTCTTACTACCATCCAAATAAGTGATTTTTGTTATAAACGATTTTTACTTTTTGTTTTTAGAATAAAATTTATAAAATTAAGTACCCTACAAAATCTACATCCTCCGTACCAGTTGAACTGATTTTTGTTATAAACGATTTTTACTTTTTGTTTTTAGAATAAAATTTATAAAATTAAGTACCCTACAAAATCTACATCCTCCGTACATACATATTTGCCCTACCTCATTGTTTTAAATTAAAATTGAACCTAAAATTTTACAAAAATATATTTTTCTATTCGATTTCTCTTTTCTTCCATCAAAATTTTATGTTCAAAAATACACATTAATACACTAGGATTTATTTAAAAATTAAGTAAGTACATAAAAATTATACGTAATGTTTAGAAAAATAAACGTTCCCTACTAAACATCGAAAAAAATACATTTAAATAAACAAAATGATTTTGAAAACAGTATTGCAGATGTTTTAATACAGTAAATATAAAAAGCCAGAAAGGGCTTTATGAAAAACACCAATTCCGACAGAGCAATAAAGATAAGCAACGGTATGCGTGGCCAGCATCTGAATGTTGACCGTCTGACTGAGTGCGTGTGGACCTCAATCCAGGGTGTTTTCTAGGCTCGTAATACAAGAGCAATTGAGTTGGTTTAAATATTATTTTTGTATGCACAGGTATAATCAATAGTATACGAACATAATACTGGTTGGATTCATAAATTGACATTTGATATGCAATTCTGCAGAAAAAACTGTTAAGGTAAATACAACTACCTCTAAATAAAAGCACACCAATGTCTAAAGATTAAAAGAGAGTGGAGCGAAGAGCACAGAACTGTTAAGGTAAATACAACTACCTCTAAATAAAAGCACACCAATGTCTAAAGATTAAAAGAGAGTGGAGCGAAGAGCACAGAGCATAGAGCTTTTTGCTCTCAGTTCTATTCGTAGCTTCGTACAACCCATCCTTTAGGGCTGTTCGCCCTTACACCTAAACCTCTGAGTGGACTTTTTGTGTATGAAGTTAAGCTGCTATCCCCGGGCCTTGATGGAACCTCGAAGCACCCTCACTGGTATATTTCAACCTCCTCACACCGATTCCGACAGAGCAATAAAGTTAAGCAACGGTATGCGTGGCCAGCATCTGAATGTTGACCGTCTGACTGAGTGCGTGTGAACCTCAAGCCAGGGTGTTTTCTAGGCTCGTAATACAAGAGTAATTGAGTTGGTTTAAATATTATTTTTGTATGCACAGGTATAATCAATAGTATACGAACATAATACTGGTTGGATTCATGAATTGACATTTGATATGCAATTCTGCAGATAAACTGTTAAGGTAAATACAACTACCTCTAAATAAAAGCACACCAATGTCTAAAGATTAAAAGAGAGTGGAGCGAAGAGCACAGAGCTGCTATAACTCGCGATTGTCTGGTTCAATTGAATAATAATATTGCTTATTTATATGCTCGCATAGGACTAAAAGTCCCTTTACTCCAGCAGTAGGCTACTACTATTATTGTGGTCAAATTCTCAAATTATATTGAGGATAAAATTCCATACCTCGGCTGGGATTGAACCCACGCCCTCCTGTTTACCAGGCGAGCGCCTTGACCACTACACCACCGAGGCAGTTTATTGAAATGTGGTACAGGAATTTAAAGGATCAATGCACGTCGATCCTCGAAATTTGGGGTCCCAAAACTGAGCGGGACCAATTTTGGTCCGAACTTTCGATACCGCCAATAAGATGAGTCATCATGTTTTGGTTGTTACATATGTCGGAATTTTCCCCCTTGCATCCTAGTAGTCATTATATTGTCTTATTTCCGCAAAGATACTACTAGTATTGATTGTTTCTCTTATAACATTTTCAGACCTATCGGAATCTAACCTACACGAGGTAGAGTCTGCTCTCCGGGGGCCTTGATGGAACCTCGAAGCACCCTCACTGATATATTTCAAGTTTCAACCTCCTCAGTTTCTCTAAAATTCACCTGCAGCAGCTCTAGAAAGTCCACACAGTCAAATTTATTCCAGAGAAAAGCTGTGAGTCCATATATTATTCCATTAAGAGGATACCAAGAGGTGCCATCTAGGTCAGAAAGCTCGCTCAGGGGTCTAATGAGGGATATTCAGGTACATAATTATGTCGTTGTACCCTACTTCCTGAGACGGACTTGACCATAGTCCCCCATTCAGGTACCCTCAAAAGAGCCACTGTTATTGTCTGTGGCTTGACAGGGCTGGTTTTGTCTCAGTTTTACATCCTCCAGCGAGACATGACATCTCAGTTCTATTCTATGCGGTTTGAAGGCGTCGCTTCCCTCTACTTGCTCGCTGCTCTATGCTACACTCTGTTTCGAGTCTAATAAATAGCAATGAAATGTAGGTGGGATTTTCAATAGAAAAATAACAGCTGTTATTGTCTGTGGCTTGACAGGGCTGGTTTTGTCTCAGTTTTAAGTCCTCCAGCGAGACATGACATCTCAGTTCTATTCTATGCGGTTTGAAGTCGTCACTTCCCCCTAATTGCTCGCTGCTCTATGCTACACTCTGTTTCGAGTCTAATAAATAGCAATGAAATGTAGGTGGGATTTTCAATAGAAAAATAACAGATACATGACATCTCAGTTCTATTCTATGCGGTTTGAAGTCGTCGCTTCCCCCACTTGCTCGCTGCTCTATGCTACACTCTGTTTCGAGTCTAATAAATAGCAATGAAATGTAGGTGGGATTTTCAATAGAAAAATAACAGATTCCAAAAGAACAGCTCCTAAAATGAGTTTACAAGAATGGAAACAATATTGTACTGTAAAACAAATGACTACCAATCTAATAGTCAAGATAAATCTAAAACCCTACATAAATCGGAATGTTTTGGCAAGAATGTTGGAATAATAAGTAAATAGGTATCATGGGGCGTACCCCCAAAAGTTCGGAGTATTTCTACTCTCATTTCGATTTGAAATCGACATTTCGACTATTTCGAGGTATGCCGGAGAGAAACGGGCAAAAAAATCGTTCGTTTCATCGGAAATCGATAGTTTTCTTTTAATTTCTTTCGAAAAATTGATTTGATGATTTGAAATGGGAAAGAGATTGGCAAGAATGTAGGAATAATAAGTAAATAGGTATCATGGGGCGTACCCCAAAAGTTCGGAGTATTTCTACTCTCATTTCGATTTGAAATCGACATTTCGACTATTTCGAGGTATGCCGGAGAGAAACGGGCAAAAAATCGTTCGTTTCATCGGAAATCGATAGTTTTCTTTTAATTTCTTTCGAAAAATTGATTTGATGATTTGAAATGGGAAAGAGATTTTCCTTTCAGTCAATAGGTAGGTACATTCCGAAAAACGAAAAATCGATTTTTCAATTTCGATAGTCGACGTCTTACCATTTTTACCTCCCTGCTAACTCTCGAGTTAGAAAAGAATACTTTGACTTGGGCTGGACAATCTTGAGCTAACTCTTTACTCAGGACCAAACCTTCTGTTTGGTAAGCTCACAAAGGCAGGTCTCAAGTGACAATACTAACCCTTGACCCGGAATAGATAACCCTCTGGTAAGCTCACAAAGACAGGTCACTCGAGATTCACACCAAGACTAGACGCGGTGTCCCCTCTGTCAAGGTCAACCCCTTACACATGTACCGCTCTAGGAAGGAATAATAAGTAAATAGGTATCATGGGGCGTACCCCCAAAAGTTCGGAGTATTTCTACTCTCGTTTCGATTTGAAATCGACATTTCGACTATTTCGAGGTATGCCGGAGAGAAACGGGCAAAAAATCGTTCGTTTCATCGGAAATCGATAGTTTTCTTTTAATTTCTTTCGAAAAATTGATTTGATGATTTGAAATGGGAAAGAGATTTTCCTTTCAGTCAATAGGTATAGGTAGGTACATTCCGAAAAACGAAAAATCGATTTTTCAATTTCGATAGTCGACGTCTTACCATTTTTACCTCCCTGCTAACTCTCGAGTTAGAAAAGAATACTTTGACTTGGGCTGGACAATCTTGAGCTAACTCTTTACTCAGGACCAAACCTTGTTTGGTAAGCTCACAAAGGCAGGTCTCAAGTCACAATACTAACCCTTGACTCGGATTAGATAACCCTCTGGTAAGCTCATAAAGGCAGGTCACTCGAGATTCACACCAAGACTAGACGCGGTGTCCCCTCTGTCAAGGTCAACCCCTTACACATGTACCGCTCTAGGATATGACGTCACTTCAAATCCATATGTATCATCCCAGGCGAGGGTTCCATGTGAAATGGTGACGAAACGGAGTTGGGAATTCGCTCCCCTAGGGGAGTCGCCAGATTATCGTCTACAATATGAATGGTTATCTTATTGGTCTCGTATTGCTCATAGATGGAAGTTGGGTTGGATATGGAGCGATGGTTGTTTTCAGCGTACAGTTTGGAGGGGGACCTCGGCGGAATGTAGGAAGTGGAGTAGCTATTGGGCAGAGACACCGGGAGGCCATTGGGTGTCCCGTTCGTCGAGTTCATGATGGTCGCGTCTGAATCGTGCGAGTTCTGATGGCGGGGAGGCGATTTCTTGGGCGACTTTTTCGGCGACTGACTAGGTGATTCGTACGGGACGTAGATGCGGATGCGATCGTCCGGACTACGGGACACGCGGGGGGAACGAGGCGTGGTCGCACGCGGTGTCGAAGGCCCGGTCGAATGAACGAACACTTCCATGTCACTGCCCGCGCCTGTACCGATAGAGTGCGTGTCCGCGCCTGCTGATATGTGCGAGGAGAGGGCAGAGATATCGGCCGTGGAAGTGACGCTTGTGTCCGCTAGAGAGCGCCGGGAGCCACCGTTAGCGATGGAACTCGCGTCGTCTAGACTCGGCTCGAATGAGATTTTCGAACCTGGGGAGGAAGAGACCGGAGGAACGGCAAAGGGTTAATGATCGATCATTGAAGTATTTTATGAAGGGGAAAAACAAGGTCTACTAATTTTGGTCTGCAAGTTTTTTTTTTTTTTTTTTTTTTTTTTTTTTTTAACAGATGGGAGAAACTTATGAAAACTTCATGTGCCACACAGCAGAGGTTAAGAAGCCACAGGGGGATATTAGATTCCATAAGTTCCTTCCATCTGTCAAACTCGAAATTAAATGCTTGCAGTCTTGTTACAGTGTACGTAAAACTAAACTTATTGAAGCGGACAACTACAGAAGAGAACACTCACCTTGCATTGAGTACAACACAGGAAACAAACGAGCTTTAAGGTTGTTAAAACAGAAACAGTACACACTCAAGAATTTGGTTAGGAAAAAAGTTAAAGAGATGCGTTAGAAGAAAAAACAGAAGTTACAAAAGAAGTAAAAAACTATACACAGTCTAGCACTGAAGAAAAGGTGTAACCTGAGCTTTGGTGAAGATTGTCATGCAATTAAAAGACAAAAGTACCTGAGTCAGTTGAGAAGTTTGATCTAGGAAGGAGTGGTTAGTTATTTATTTACACATGGTATAGTATTATTGGTGAACAAGTGTACGTAAAACTAAACTTATTGAAGCGGACAACTACAGAAGAGAGCACTCACCTTGCATTGAGTACAACACAGGAAACAAATGAGCTTTAAGGTTGTTAAAACAGAAACAGTACACACTCAAGAATTGGGTTAGGAAAAAAGTTAAAGAGATGCGTTAGAAGAAAAACAAAAGTTACAAAAGAAGTAAAAAACTATACACAGTCTAGCACTGAAGAAAAGGTGTAACGTGAGCTTTGGTGAAGGTTGTCATGCAATTAAAAATACAAATTAAAGTACCTGAGTCAGTTCAGAAGTTTGATCTAGGAAGGAGTGGTTAGTTATTTATTTACACATGGTATAGTATTATTGGTGAACTTATTATTAACTTGATTTTGGCAAAAACAAGATTGTTTTATTGTGACAAAACAAATTTATCATGATGCTTGGTTCGCATTTCAGCTGCTGCAGAGTAGGTACCAACAACTTTTGAAAAGAAAGGATATTTCAAGTTTTATAGAAAGTTGAAACTTCGATAGAAATATTTTTTTTTTAGTAGTAGTAGTTATTGTATTTATTTTTATCCACATTAATAGACGCAAGCAGGTCAGTAAATAGGTGCCTGATACTTCAAATTTTGACATTTTTTTCTACAGGCTTTGGTGAAGGTTGTCATGCAATTAAAAAACAAAAGTACCTGAGTCAGTTGAGAAGTTTGATCTAGGAAGGAGTGGTTAGTTATTTATTTACACATGGTATAGTATTATTGGTGAACTTATTATTAACTTGATTTTGGCAAAAACAAGATTGTTTTATTGTGACAAAACAAATTTATCATGATGCTTGGTTCGCATTTCAGCTGCTGCAGAGTAGGTACCAACAACTTTTGAAAAGAAAGGATATTTCAAGTTTTATAGAAAGTTGAAACTTCGATAGAAATATTTTTTTTTTAGTAGTAGTAGTTATTGTATTTATTTTTATCCACATTAATAGACGCAAGCAGGTCAGTAAATAGGTGCCTGATACTTCAAATTTTGACATTTTTTTCTACAAAATTATCGTTCTATGATTTCTTCTATTCGTAATTGCCTTGACAGTTCGTTAATTTATTGTTTTCTTTTTAACTTCTTCAACAAGTTTCTTCTCTTTACGTATTTCGACGGCACAATCTCTTCAAAGTTAGTCCGAAACAAACTCTTACTACCATCCAAATAAATATCAGCATTAATAAGACTCGGTATGTTTTAGATTCCCTTTCAACCGGGATCTTCTTTTGAATCTGTATTTTATTTTCAATTTGAATCCTTTTGTTGTCAAAACGAGATTCGTAGGAAATTTTCAATTCGAGAAGTTCATTGTGATCTTTACTGTCATTTATTTTTAGGCTTGTTTTACTTTTCGCCATGCTGTCTACATCTTTAGTTCCGATTCTTTTCATGTTTGATCCAATTATGTCATCGTTTGACACGAATCTTTTATCATTTGAATGCGAGAAGTTCATTGTGATCTTTACTGTCATTTATTTTTAGTCTTGTTTCACTTTTTGCCATGCTGTCTACATCTTTAGTTTCGATTCTTTTCATGTTTGATCCAATTATGTCATCGTTTGACACGAATCTTTTATCATTTGAATCGATTCTTTTATGGTTTGATTCAATTCTTTTACAATTCGATTCAATACTTTTATGATTTGATTCTATTCTTCTACAATTTGATTTAATTCTTTTATTATTTGATTCAATTCTTTTATGATTTGATTCAATTCTTTTATCGTTAGATCCAATTCTTTTACCATTTGATCCAATTCTTTTTTGATTTGATCCAATTTGTTCTAGGATTCCATTTAAAATTTCTCTTACAAAGTCAACTTTACACTCCTTTATCGTCCGTGTATTGGAATTGCTTCTCCAGTTTAACCTGGTGGGAGAGAATAAACTTTAAAAACGGGATACCATATGTCAAGTCTAGGTAATTAATACTAAAATGAGCTGTATTGTTTTGTACAATGCTTATGGTACCTGAGATCAATCAATGTGATTTCTCAATTATTTAGCCTTAAGATACCATGTTTGTTCTTTTTCTACAAAATTATCGTTCTATGATTTCTTCTATTGGTAATTGCCTTGACAGTTCGTTAATTTATTTGTTTCTTTTTAACTCCTTCAACAAGTTTCTTCTCTTTACGTATTTCGACGGCACAATCTCTTTAAAGTTAGTCCGAAACAAACTCTTACTACCATCCAAATAAATATCAGCATTAATAAGACTCGGTATGTTTTAGATTCCCTTTCAACCGGGATCTTCTTTTGAATCTGTATTTTATTTTCAATTTGAATCCTTTTGTTGTCAAAACGAGATTCGTAGGAAATTTTCAATTCGAGAAGTACTGTTACAAACAGACCAAAGGAAAAATTATCGAATTAAAACTTGGAACTCACTTGAACCTCGAGATAAAATTGGAGTATTATTTATTAATGGGGCATAAACCGGTCTTCTAATACTCTAATTTCTAATTAAACGATTTTTAAAGTAAATGCAAATAATTATCGGTATAATTATTTAGAAAAGAATCTTCACAAATTAAAATATAAATTTTAAAAGACAATTGAGATTCGACATTCGAGAAGTTCATTGTGATCTTTACTGTCATTTATTTTTAGACTTGTTTTACTTTTTGCCATGCTGTCTACATCTTTAGTTCCGATTCTTTTCATGTTTGATCCAATTATGTCATCGTTTGACACGAATCTTTTATCATTTGAATCGATTCTTTTATGATTTGATTGAATTCTTCTACAATTTGATTTAATTCTTTTATGATTTGCTTTAATTCTTTTATGACTTGATTCGATTCTTTTATGATTAGATTCAATTCTTTTATGACTTGATTCGATTCTTTTATGATTAGATCCAATTCTTTTATTATTTGATCCAATTCTTTTATTATTTGATCCAATTCTTTTTTGATTTGATCCAATTTGTTCTAGGATTCCATTTAAAATTTCTCTTACAAAGTCAACTTTACACTCCTTTTCCATCTCTTGTTCTTCAATTCCATTTGAGCTTTCCAAGTTGATTTCAGACTCTTCAGTGCTTCCGTCGGTCACAGGTGTCAGTCCATCGAACATTCGGAAGAGAGCGAAATAATGGCGTCGCAGGCGAAGACAGTCATGATTTTTCCGACGGAACATTTTCAATATATCGTCAGAACTATCCCCGACATACGTACATTTAGAATAACCTAGAATTCATCTCTTGTTCTTCAATTCCATTTGAGCTTTCCAAGTTGATTTCGGATTCTTCAGTGCTTCGGTCGGTCACAGGTGTCAGTCCATCGAACATTCGGAAGAGAGCGAAATAATGGCGTCGCAGTTGAAGACAGTCATGATTTTTCCGACGGAACATTTTCAATATATCGTCAGAACTATCCCCGACATACGTACATTTAGAATAACCTAGAATAAGTTAGTAGATTTAAGTTAGAATATAAGTACGTATTAGAAATAAGCTAAAATTGTTAACATACAAATTTTATAAATAAACAATAAAAACTTTCATTCATTCATACGTAATCTGGTTTCGAGTATCTATCGAAAGAGGGGAGATGATTAAACATTTTTCAATGAGGAAGAAGAAAATGATGGTCTATTTTCTATTTTCCTCAGCAGTGTTCCTTTTTTTTCATTGCTTTAACCTACATTTGAAGAACATACAGGAATGCTTTGAATGGTTTATACTGACAGCGAGCAGCGAGAGTAGGACTGAAAAGTCCTTTTACTCTCGCAGTCTAAACAAGGTCTTCTATATTTGGTAATAAATCTCATATTGCATTTTTCATTGTTAACATACAAATTGTATAAATAAACAATAAAAACTTTCATTCATTCATTCATTTATTCATACGTAATCTGGTTTCGAGTATCTATCGAAAGAAGGGAGGTGATTAAACATTTTTCAATGAGGAAGAAGAAAATGATGGTCTATTTTCTATTTTCCTCAGCAGTGTTCCTTTTTTCCATTGCTTTAACCTACATTTGAAGAACATACAGGAATGCTTTGAATGGTTTATACTGGCAGCGAGAGTAGGACTGAAAAGTCCTTTTACTCTCGCAGTCTAAACAAGCTCTTCTATATTTGGTAATAAATCTCATATTGCATTTTTAAAGAAAAACGGTAAGACCTGTTCAAGCCCGCTTTTGTCTAAGGGTAGGTACTGGTTTAGAAAAACCAAAAAGATGGGTAATATTAAACAAAATCTACAATTTAACAATTCTACATTAATAAATGCAACATTTATTTGTATATTTTATAATAATAGATATGTAGATTCGGATAGAATAGACCCGAAAAGCAAAATAATATTTGATTCGAAATAATAATTATTACCGAGGTATTATTCTTACATATTTAGCACATCTTCAAAATTACCTGAATAATATTGAGCAATTTTAGCAGTATAAGGTTAATACGTTTTGGGAATCGAACCCCGGGCCTTTCTGCGTGGAAAGATAACGTGCTATATTATTTATGGAACAAATTTTACTGTACAAAAGCTGTTCGTTCATTCAATATTCTATACTTTTCAGTATGTATTTACAAACAGAACAAAGTATTAACACAATTGGAAATCCAAACCATTTCAGATTTAAAACTGTTCTAGGAATAGCTTGAAAACCTTGGTTGCTCTTTCAAAGGCCCGGCCTTTCAAACGCCGAACAAATTTTACTGTACAAAAGCTGTTCGTTCATTCAATATTCTATACTCTTCAGTATGTATTTACAAACAAAACAAAGTATTAACACAATTAGAAATCCAAACCATTTCAGATTTAAAACTGTTCTAGGAATAGCTTGAAAACCTTGGTTGCTCTTTCAAAGGCCCGGCCTTTCAAACGCTATATTAGTATGTAGGTTATGTACAATAGGTATTTAATTGAAAACAAAACAGAAAGGTGTAAAGAAAATTGAGTAAATTTAAACGTAAAGCGTAAGTTACATTGAGAATGTTCAATTCAATAAACAAAAATAATAAAAATGAGATTTCAATAATTGAACGAGTGAGTTTTAGAACACATAATACTAGGTATTTAATTGAAAACAAAACAGAAAGGTGTAAAGAAAATTGAGTAAATTTAAACGTAAAGCGTAAGTTACATTGAGAATGTTCAATTCAATAAACAAAAATAATAAAAATGAGATTTCAATAATTGAACGAGTGAGTTTTAGAGCACATAATATTTTAAGTCACGTAAAAAAAGATATAAAATAATTAAATTAATCTGTAAGATAGACACATAATATTTTAAGTCACGTAAAAAAAGATATAAAATAATTAAATTAATCTGTAAGATAGGTATTGTATTTTACATTTCTCCAATGCGATTGCATCCCTGGAGAGAAAATTTCATTTTTAAAGGAAAAAGATGATATACATATCATATATCTCAACTTGAGATAAGAGTCATTGTAGAATCACCTTTCATAATACCTATCTAGTATTCACTTTTAGCTGGTTTCCAGTATCTATTGAAAGAGGGAAGAGGAAAAGCACAGGATCTCACAGCAAAGTCACACTTTACGTGAAAATGCATTAGTATTTTAATTTTAGACATGTTTGGTAGACATTTGTGATCTATTTTGGTTTGCTTATACATAAAAGTAGTTCACCTATCTAGTATTCACTTTTAGCTGGTTTCGAGTATCTATTGAAAGAGGGAAGAGGAAAAGCACAGGACCTCACAGCAAAGTCACACTTTACGTGAAAAAAACGTTAGTATTTTAATTTTAGACATGTTTGGTAGACATTGTGATCTATTTTGGTTTGCTTATACATGAAAGTAGTTAATGTCCCTAAAACTCATTAAAAAGTATGTACCTTGATACTGAGCACTATTCAAGACTAGATAAAGACAGATTAGTAAACAACTATACAAGAAAAATAGAACAGGAAAGTAGTTTATGTCTCTAAAACTTATTAAAAAGTATGTACCTTGATACTGAGCACTATTCAAGACTAGATAAAGACAGATTAGTAAACAACTATACAAGAAAAATAGAACAGAATAGATTAGAATACATAAACAAGCTGAAAATAATGTCCACATTGTTTCAAAATACCTCTTCTTTTTCTACCGGAATTTCTCGAGAGCCTGTTCCACAAATGAAAAAGTAGTTAATGTCTCTAAAACTCATTAAAAAGTATGTACCTTGATACTGAGCACTATTCAAGACTAGATAAGGAGAGATTAGTAAACAACTATACAAGAAAAATAGAACAGAATAGATTAGATTAGAATAAATAAACAAGCTGAAAATAATGTCCACATTGTTTCAAAATACCTCTTCTTTTTCTACCGGAATTTCTCGAGAGCCTGTTCCACAAATGACTCCGCACTCCTCAATTCTTACTTTTCACTTCACGAAAATATTGACAAATGGCATTTTTTTTCCTTTCAACTTTATGCTGACAGAAAATTCTCAAACCCTTAAGGGTTTTTCGGTTCAAATCGCGAACGATATATCTTAACACATACTTAACACATAGTTAGAGCGCCTAATGGAAAAAAGTATTTTATCAAACCAGCTGATTTTTTTTCTTTCTCATGGACAATATTTTCGAGTTGTTATTTATACTGACGTCCTTTGGGGTTATAATTTAGAGAAACTATGATACAAAAGCAAAGCTATCAACTAGCTAGTAAATACGACACAATCATGCAAGAAGATAGAAAAGCCACGAAAATAATGACATAGGTATGGCATTTTTTTTCTTTGAACTTTATGCTGACAGAAAATTCTCAAACCCTTAAGGGTTTTTCGGTTCAAATCGCGAACGACATGTCTTAACACATAGTTAAAGCGCCTAATGGAAAAAAAAGTATTTTGTCAAACCAGCTGATTTTTTTTTTTCTTCTTTCTCATGGACAATATTTTCGAGTTGTTATTTATACTGACGTCCTTTTGGATTATAATTTAGAGAAACTATGATACAAAAGCAAAGCTATCAACTAGCTAGTAAATACGACACAATCATGCAAGAAGATAGAAAAGACAAAATGAAAAGATTAAACAAGATGCTTAGTGAGAAAACTAAATTATCGCAGAAATGGGTTTGTCAATAGAACCAAATATTGAGGTTGTTGAGTACCACATTTATTATTATGTTAAGGCGATCTCTTCTTGATCCCTTGTGTGCCGCGTCCATTTTAGTTTAGGACTATTGAGTACCACAACTTGGTAGTGCTAAAAGCTTCATTTAAGCTGACGGCTCAAAACATGATACAGCAGTCTTAGGCCCGTCCTCACATTGGCGGATTTTTCTTCTTGATCCCTTGTGTGCCGCGTCCATTTTAGTTTAGGACTATTGAGTACCACAACTTTACTTGGTAGTGCTAAAAGCTTCATTTAAGCTGACGGCTCAAAACATGATACAGCAGTCTTCGAGCCATTTCACACTGAGCGGATTTTTACCGCGCGGATTCCGCTCTCGCGGTTTTTTTTCCGCCTAGTCAATGAGTGTTTAATGAGTCCTTTCACACACAGCGGTATTCTAGTGAAATCCGCTGGACGTCCGCAGAAATTTGGACCCGCGATCGCGGTTTTTTTCCCGCTGCAGTAGTAGTCATATTAGAAGTGTTGTGATGTAAGGAATATTGATAATAATTTTTAATTTCTTGAAGTGTTACCTACGTAAATGTAAACCGCTGTGTGTGAAAGAAATCGCGGATTTTGCAGGCGGTAAAAATCTGCGCGGTAAAAATCCGCTCAGTGTGAAATGAGCCTTAGGCCCGTCCTCACATTGGACGCGTAGACTTTGAGTAGCGCGTAGTCGGCAAACCTATGAAAATGACAGAGACCCTCTACACTCTCTATCATTTTCGTTGGTTTTTCAGGCGACTACTAAAAGTTGCGCAGACGCTAGAGTTATGTGACAGAAAATTCTCAAACCCTCAAGGGTTTTTCGGTTCAAATCGCGAACGACATGTCTTAACACATAGTTAAAGCGCCTAATGGAAAAAAGTATTTTGTCAAACCAGCTGATTTTTTTTTCTTTCTCATGGACAATATTTTCGAGTTGTTATTTATACTGACGTCCTTTTGGGTTATAATTTAGAGAAACTATGATACAAAAGCAAAGCTATCAACTAGCTAGTAAATACGACACAATCATGCAAGAAGATAGAAAAGACAAAATGAAAAGATTAAACAAGATGCGACTAAATTATCGCAGAAATGGGTTTGTCAATAGAACCAAATATTGAGGTTGTTGAGTACCACATTTATTATTATGTTAAGGCGGTCTTTTCTTGATCCCTTGTGTGCCGCGTCCATTTTAGTTTAGGACTATTGCACAAGGACTATTGAGTACCACAACTTTACTTGGTAGTGCTAAAAGCTTCATTTAAGCTGACGGCTCAAAACATGATACAGCAGTCTTAGGCCCGTCCTCACATTGGACGTAGCGTAGACGGGAAACCTATGAAAATGACAGAGACCCTCTGCACTCTATCATTTTCGTTGGTTTTTCAGGCGACTACTAAAAGTTGCGCAGACGGGCCTTAGAGTTATGACCTGACTTAAGTCTGTAAAAAGGTTTATAAACACGGAGCACAAACGATACTTCGTAAAAATGATACCTAGGTGTCATTTTTATTAACCCATTTTAACACATAACTCGATTAAAAAAAAAAAAAAAAAAAAAAAAAAAAAAAAATGTCACTTGTACCCTTTGTGAACTAGGATATACAAAAAATGTACCTTTAGATCAAACTACTTTTTTTCTCAAGTGATCTCAGCCCATCAAAGCGCAAGAGGTCTCAAGTTCATTTAGATATGCCTAAAATTAAGTTGAAATATTTTTCCTTTTTTCATGTCATGGATTTACGGTGATTAACTCATTCGAATATCACAAATGGGTGATCAGCAGTGTAGTAGGATAGGCGCCCATTGAACTTTCACCAGAATACTTGGTAGAATTCCCATCACGCGAGAATTCCCTAGTTGAATTCCCATTGGAAAATTCCTTGGTAGAATTCTCATCAGAAAATATCCTACTCGAATTCCCATTAGAAAATTCCCTAGTCGAATTCCCAACCGAAGACAGTTAGTTCAAACTACTTTTTTTTTTCTCAAGTGATGTCAGCCCTTCAAAGCGCAAGAGGTCTCAAGTTCATTTAGATATGCCTAAAATTAAGTTGAAATATTTTTCCTTTTTTTTATGTCATGGATTTACGGTGATTAACTCATTCGAATATCACAAATGGGTGATCAGCAGTGTAGTAGGATAGGCGTCCATTGGACTTTCACCAGAATACTTGGTAGAATTCCCATCACGCGAGAATTCCCTAGTTGAATTCCCATTGGGAAATTCCTTGGTAGAATGCTCATCAGAAAATATCCTACTCGAATTCCCATTAGAAAATTCCCTAGTCGAATTCCCAACCGAAGACAGTTCCCTAGTAGAATTCCCATCACGGGAGCTTATCCGAGTTGAATTCCCATCCGTAGAGCACTTGCTCGTGTCCGTGACAATACTCGAGTCCGTGCGATACTCGCTAGCTGAATTCCGACTAGCAAATTCCTCCTCATCTGATAGGTCCGAATCGTCAGAATACTCACTATCCGTGTTTCCAATGATCGGGTAATTAGCTAAATTCCCATCCGTTCCATGGAGATCACTAACGGAATTCCCAATCACGTGGTGTTCGTACGCGGAATGTCTATCCATATCGTCATACTTTCTAGCTAAATTCCTACCGATATCGTGATAATCGCCAGCTGAATTCCTATCAATATAGTGCTCATTAGATGAATTCCTACCGATTTCGTGGTACTCGTTAGCTAAATTCCTATCAATATAGCACTCATTAGGTGAATTCCTACCGATGTCGTGGTACTCGTTAGCTAAATCCCTGTCGTCGTGGTACTCGCTAGCTAAATCCCTCTCGTCGCGTCGTCCCCTAGCAGAATTCCTACGGCTAGGAGGCGTGTACTTACTGGCGTCGGTACCTATGGAGGAATTCCTGTCGGCCAGGGCCGCCAACGCCACTCATTAGGTGAATTCCTACCGATGTCGTGGTACTCGTTAGCTAAATCCCTGTTGTCGTGGTACTCGCTAGCTAAATCCCTCTCGTCGCGTAGTTCCCTAGCAGAATTCCTACGGCTAGGAGGCGTGTACTTACTGGCGTCGGTACCTATGGAGGAATTCCTGTCGGCCAGGGCCGCCAACGCGACGGCGGTGTCGCGTCGAGTTATCACAGTTTCTTGCGTTGCCTTCTCCACGGAGCTGAATTCCGACGATCTCCTGCCAATCTGTGGAAAAGAAGAAGACATTGTACGTGCTAGGTCGCGGGTTCGATTTCTGCATGGGGCGAACTTTATATGCGAAAAAAGATTTAAAAAAGAAGAAAAAGAAGAAGAAGAAGAAGAAGAAGAAGAAGAAGAAGAAGAAGAAGAAGAAGAAGAAGAAGAAAAAGAAGTTTCATTTCCTGCCAATCTGCGGAAAAGAAGACATTGTAAGTGCTAGGTCGCGGGTTCGATTTTTGCCCGGGCCAAATTTTATCCTAAAACAAGTAAGGTTCACTATTGGGAAAGTTTCATTTCCTACCAATCTGCGGAAAAGAAGACATTGTAAGTGCTAGGTCGCGGGTTCGATTTTCGCCTGGGGCGAACTTTATATGCGAAAAAAGATTTAAAAAGAAGAAGAAGAAGAAGAAGAAGAAGAAGAAGAAGAAGAAGAAGAAGAAGAAGAAGAAGAAGACATTGTAAGTACTAGGTCGCGGGTTCGATTTCTGCCTGGGTCGAATTTTATGTGTGCAAAAAGATATTGTAAGTGCTAGGTCGCGGGTTCGATTTCTGCCCGGGCCAAATTTTATCCTAAAACAAGTAAGGTTCACTATTGGGAATATTGTTGTCTGTGGCTCCAAGGCAATGGTTTTTCTTTTCTCAATATTTTCATCCAAATCAAACTGTTCAACCCCTCCGTTTTTGTTTTTCATCTATTTCGAAGTATCTCTGAGCCAGCCTAGTTAGCTTAGTTGGTAGTGCGTCTGCCTTGTAAGCGCTAGGCCGCGGGTTCGATTCCCGCCCGGGGCGGATATCTTTTTACCAGGAACACGAAAATGGTGGTGCAAATTTTGTCCAGAGAACCATAAAGCCAAAAAACCAAAAAAACTGGTGGATTTTTTTCACATTTTCTCACACAAATGAGCTCTGATCTCGAAATTTGTCGCGACGACCTATGAACTCAAAGCGACTCACACAAATGAGCTCGGATCTTGAAATTTGTCATGACGACCTATGAACTCAAAGCGAGAAAGTTTTAGATAACACTTCAGTCGTTATTTTAAGACCGGTTTTAGCATCACCTATGTTAAGCTAAGTGCTAGGTCGCGGGTTCGATTTTTGCCCGGGCCAAATTTTATCCTAAAACAAGTAAGGTTCACTATTGGGAATATTGTTGTCTGAGGCTCCAAGGCAATGGTTTTTCTTTTCTCAATATTTTCATCCAAATCATAGCAGTTACAGTTCCCTCTGTCAAACCTCTTAAAAAAAAAAATACAAACCTTCTGTTCAAAAGAGGCAGCATGGGCGTCGGGTTTGAACACACCGAGAGGAGACTTGGGTAGTTCTGCAGGCGAGGGTTGAGGCTCCAAGGCAATGGTTTTTCTTTTCTCAATATTTTCATCAAAATCAAACTGTTCAACCCCTCCGTTTTTGTTTTTCATCTATTTACAAACCTTCTGTTCAAAAGAGGCAGCATGGGCGTCGGGTTTGAACACACCGAGAGGAGACTTGGGTAGTTCTGCAGGCGAGGGTTGTCCGGCGTAGTCCAACTTGTTTCGCTTGAGCTCCTCCAAACACTTCTGCAGACTCTCGATGGTAGCGTCGTCCGTGTATTGGAATTGCTTCTCCAGTTTAACCTGATGGGAGAGAATAAACTTTAAAAACGGGATACCATATGTCAAGTCTAGGTAATTAATACTAAAATGAGAAGAAAATAGGTGTTTACTTGACTAAATAAACACATTTATTGATGGAAACGAGTCAACACTCAACGTGTTTCAGCATCTCATGATGCCATCCTCAGGATTTGTTTATTTATTTGGGGGCACAGTTAGCCAAGTGGTAACGGCCTTGCTTGCCATGCAGAAGGTCCCGGGTTCGAATCCCACCAACAACAAAAAAAATATTGTACTCATTTTTCGATTGCAAATATTTCAATTGTTACCGATATACGTGCTTTTTCGTTAGTGTTTCGTAAAATATTGACATATCCACCTGATGATGATCCAATGATCGAAATGCGCATTGTGTAATTGTAAGTAACAAACATGGTATCTTAAGGCTAAATAATTGAGAAATCACATTGACTAAAATGAGAAGGTCTTTACTTGACTAAATAAACATATTTCTTGATGGAAACGAGTCAACACTCAACATGTTTCAGCATGCCATCCTCAGGATTTGTTTATTTATTTGGGGGCACAGTTAGCCAAGTGGCAACGGGCTTGCTTGCCATGCAGAAGGTCCCGGGTTCGAATCCCACCAACAACAAAAAAAATATTGTACTCATTTTTCGATTGCAAATATTTCAAGATTTAACAATTCTACATTAATAAATGCAACATTTATTTGTATATTTTATAATAATAGATACTCGTATGTAGATTCGGATAGAGTAGACCCGAAAAGCAAAATAATATTTGATTCGAAATAATAATTATTACCGAGGTATTATTCTTACATATTTAGCACATCTTCAAAATTAATATTTCAACAGGTTGCTTTCCGGTGTTGCTATGTTGGTGCCCGTCTGGTAAGAGGCATACTATGGGCATGCTACAACACAGACCACACAAGTATAATGTAGCAGGCAGTGCAATAGTTAAACAGAAATGGACGCGACACACAAGGGATCAAGAAGAGACCGCCTGAACATAATAATACCTAAATAATGTAGAAGTTGTTTCATTGCTCCGAAATAAAAACAGCCGTGAAACATCCAGTTTTTTTAAGGCACTTTTGAAGAGCCCCCCCTCCCCTTTCTCTCTCTCTCTTGTCTCAATGCAAGAGAGAGAGAGAGAAAGAGAGAGAGAGGGAGAGAGAGAGAGAGGGATACTTTTTATTCTCTTTAACTCGCTCTCCCTCCGTCTTTCAAAAAGTAATAATAATAAACACTGAATCAAACCTGAATGAAGTGCAGGATATCGTCCATGCTGAGCTTGGCAAGTTGTCGCTGGTGCATTTTGAGCAAATTGTATGCCATGGCAGTCATAATGCGTTCGCCTTCCAGAATGTAAATGTCCCACACTCGCAGCGTTAGCTTGAACGGAATCTGAGGAATAGAATAGAAAATACCTTGTTTATCCTGAGACTAAAAAGTCCCTTTACTCCCGCAGTCTAAACAAAGTCTTATAAATTTCATTGGTAAAATTTATATATATTCTTCTTCTTCGCCTTTTCCCATGTTCAGATGGGGTCGGCGTTTGTCGTCGGCCTCTCAATCAGCTTTAGAGTGATCGCTTTGAACAAAGTCTTATAAATTTCATAGGTAAAATTTATACATATTCTTCTTCTTTGCCTTTTCCCATGTTCAGATGGGGTTGGCGTTTGTCGTCGGCCTCTCAATCAGCTTTAGAGTGATCGCTTTAAGGCCAACTGGTTTTGGCTAAAACAAAATTTTCCGAGTGGGATGCCCTTCGCACTCAACCTTCACTATTGATATAGCGTGAGGAAATTTGGACTAGTCTACTCCCTGTTTTCATAGGTAAAATTTATACATATTCTTCTAAAACAAAATTTTCCGAGTGGGATGCCCTTCTCACTCAACCTTCGCTATTGACATAGCGTGAGGAAACTTGGACTAGTCTACTCCTTGTTTATAGTCCCCTAGCTAGACGCTGATCTACTCTCTGTTTAGAGTCCCTCAGCCAAGTAGGCCACTATTATTAATGTCGAATTCTTACACAATCTTGAGGATACCAGTCCATACCTCGGCTGGGATTGAACTCAAGCCCACTGAATTACCAGGCAAGCATCTTGACCATTACAGCACACAGGCAAGTTTTAGGGCCGAGTGGATATTACACATTTGAACACCAGAGGACCTGGATTCAATTTAGATTAGATAAATAGTCACCATTTAATTTTGTTGTGTAATATACTTAAGTGCGAAAAATTCGGGACAGTTTCCATTTCCATTTACTTTGCTTAGCTGAAGTCACTTACCCTATCTAGAAAGCACTGAAAGAACCACTTGAGCGTGTAGATCCCCGTATCCACGTTATTCTTATCCAAATGTTTCTTGAGTTTGGGTAGAAACTTGCTCATAATCTTATCATGATGCTCCTGGTATCGTAACAATTTTGGAAATCCGGGGATGAAGAAGCCTGGACATGAAATAAAGAAATTTACTTGAGTTGAGCAGGTGCTTGCCAAACGCCGACCCTATTGACGTAGGAAAAGGCTAGGAAGAAAGAGAGTGCTTTTGCCAGCCTAGTTATTATTATTAAACGATTAGATCAAACTTTATTTACAGAATAAATATTTACAAATGGTAACATAATGTATAGGTACAAAATAAAGTTTGATCAAGGGTGGGGTTAATGCCTATGGCATTCTCTACCACCCCACCCTAGTTGACTTGGAAGATAGCGTGCTTACCTTATAAGCACTAGGTACTAGGTCAAGGGTTTGATTCCCGCCAGGGGCGAACATTATCATAAACAGATGACATTTTAGACTTACATTTTAGAATACTTACATTTTAGAATATGTACTTACTTATATTTTAGAATATCAATAATACTCACCATGCATAGAGTACTTGCTATCACTAACCAAACTGCTGAGAGCCCAGAATGCTTCTTCTTCACTCAAATACATAAGCAGTACTGCCGCTATCTGGGACATGCCCTGACAGTAGCCAATCTCCAGATTATATACACTGTACGCAGCAAGGACATTGAACAGTTGAGTTTGCTTCACTGAGTAGCGGTCACGGAACATGTTGTGCTCCCTATAGGTGCGATTCACATCAAGATCAATCTGGCGAATGTCCGGGGAGTACTTCCATGCTAGATCTCTCATTTCCTGGAAATCAAAATGGAAGCAAGTATGAAAAAATAGTTCACACTTAAATGGAAAATAAAACATCGGGAATAGAGGTATGTAATCTTGCAGTAAGAAACCCATTTTTTTTTTTAGCAGTGGAGTATAATGAGTAATGAGATTAATGAGTGAGTAATCACTACAATATGTAAAAATGTAAATTTATGAAAATATACCTTAACATACTACTGTGCCTACAAGTAAAAACTAATCATCACAACACACAAACCTCATATTTTCTTGTTGACTCTTCATATCTCTGCCTCATATCCATACTCCGTGGATTTGATTCATCACCATCTCCCGGGTCTGGCAGATTGAGCAGTAGACTCCAACCTCTTCCTCGACAACTATTAGGAATTCCTTTGTACACTCGCCTTTTCAATTTGTCAGCAGGGACTTTGTCCCACTTGTGAAACATCTTGGCCCACTTTTTCTCTCGTTCCAATTCAATTTCTTTGTCTTTCTTTTCAAGACCATCCTTTTGAGCTGAGGACTCTTCATTTTTTGAATCACTGGGAAACAGAAAATGAGGAGATAGAATTTTACTGGTTTTGAAAGATCAATAAAAAATCTTTTTGATTCAGTGTGTGTGTGTGTGTTGTTTTTAGTCTGTCCTTCCTTTATTATTACAATAGTAATAAAAAGGTATAAGGGACGGACTATTGTATTCGCTTCGGTGTCGTCTGTCTGATCAATAAAAAATCTTTTTGATTCAGTGTGTGTGTGTGTGTGTGTGTGTGTGTGTTTTTATTCAAGTAATTGTTATTATTTTAAAGTACATGCTGTAGATGAAATTGAAATGTGAAAAGTAACATCCTATTCAAATCTTGACTGAAACTTCTAGATAAAACGTACGTGATAAATCCAAATCGGTCAAAATTGCCATAGAAGTCATTGTCAGGCTCTTCCCAAGAGTGAATTTCAGCACCAGCATGACGACCCCATAGAAGGACTTATCCAAACCTAGTCGACCTATATACAGGGTGGTTCGTGATTTGCGAACCACGCTTATATCTCAGAAACGGCTGGGAATTAAGGAATGAAATAAGATATCAGCGCAAACGACCTACTGCCCGTAGAGTTAAAGCGCTTTAAAGGGGGAAAAAAAAGTGTCTGTTTCTACTTCCTACATCCCTCTTCAATAATATTTAAACTATTGAAAACAATAATAAAAGTTTCTCAGGTGTAATCATGTTTTGGAAATCCTGGGATGAAGAAGCCTGGACATGAAATAAAGAAATTTACTTGAGTTGAGCAGGTGCTTGCCAAACGCTGACTCTATTGATGGAGGAAAAGGCTAGGAAGAAAGAGAGTGCTTTTGCCAGCCTAGTTATTATTATTAAACGATTAGATCAAACTTTATTTACAGAATAAATATTTACAAATGGTAACATAATGTATAGGTACAAAATAAAGTTCTCTATTGACGGAGGAAAAGGCTAGGAAGAAAGAGAGTGCTTTTGCCAGCCTAGTTATTATTATTATTAAACGATTAGATCAAACTTTATTTACAGAATAAATATTTACAAATGGTAACATAATGTATAGGTACAAAATAAAGTTTGATCAAGGGTGGGGTTAATGCCTATGGCATTCTCTACCACCCCACCCTAGTTGACTTGGAAGATAGCGTGCTTACCTTATAAGCACTAGGTACTAGGTCAAGGGTTTGATTCCCGCCAGGGGCGAACATTATCATAAACAGATGACATTTTAGACTTACATTTTAGAATACTTACATTTTAGAATATGTACTTACTTATATTTTAGAATATCAATAATACTCACCATGCATAGAGTACTTGCTATCACTAACCAAACTGCTGAGAGCCCAGAATGCTTCTTCTTCACTCAAATACATAAGCAGTACTGCCGCTATCTGGGACATGCCCTGACAGTAGCCGATCTCCAGATTATATACACTGTATGCAGCCAGAACATTGAACAGTTGAGTTTGCTTCACTGAGTAGCGGTCACGGAACATGTTGTGCTCCCTATAGGTGCGATTCACATCAAGATCAATCTGGCGAATGTCCGGGGAGTACTTCCATGCTAGATCTCTCATTTCCTGGAAATCAAAATGGAAGCAAGTATGAAAAAATAGTTCACACTTAAATGGAAAATAATCTCCAGATTATATACACTGTACGCAGCAAGGACATTGAACAGTTGAGTTTGCTTTACCGAGTAGCGGTCACGGAACATGTTGTGCTCCCTATAGGTGCGATTCACATCAAGATCAATCTGGCGAATGTCTGGGGAGTACTTCCATGCTAGATCTCTCATTTCCTGGAAATCAAAATGGAAGCAAGTATGAAAAAATAGTTCACACTTAAATGGAAAATACCAAGTAAGGTCAATAAATGGATGGGTGACTTAAACCTTATATTGGGAATAAAGGGAGAACGGGCTCTAGTCTTGATTTTAAATCAATAGTGAAAGTAAAATCAAATCAAGAAGAATAATAAACTGAATATTAAACAAATTAGGTAGGTACATACATAGGTACTGATTAGTAAAATCGAAAAATGAAATCAAGAATATTAATAAACTGAATATTAAACAAATTAGGTAGGTACATAGGTACTGATTTTCTTTAATCACGATCAAATAAACTACGGGCTAAAAAATTCCCAGAGGGACGGACCCAGCTTGTTTAAATTAATTGTTATTATTTTTAGGTAAGTGATGTAGATGAAATTGAAATGTGAAAAGTAACATCCTATTCAAATCTTGACTGAAACTTCTAGATAAAACTTACGTGATAAATCCAAATCGGTCAAAATTGCCATAGAAGTCATTGTCAGGCTCTTCCCAAGAGTGAATTTCAGCACCAGCATGACGACCTTTCAAATATCGCTCAACAATGGCATGTCTCTCTTCTGCTGCTCTCAAGAGCAGCTCTTCTGAATTCATATTGATGTGACCATTCTCATAACCATAATGCTATCTGAAATTAAGGCAAAATTAATAAGAAGATGGATGAGAGACATGAAAACAGGGTTGTTCCTGCCAGGGTTTCCTAGAAAAAGTACACAAGAATCTAATAAAAGCTGGGTGGTGTAAGAATTATTAGGAATCAAAGAAACAAGTGCTACTCACTGCCAACCTATCACACGATAATTGGAGGGGCATTTATGATATACCTAACTATCCATGTATTTACATGGGTTATGGTCAGTATGCACAATGTACTGATATGAACCAATTTTGGCAGAGATATTTATCAGAAAACCTGATCCATAAATTAGGTAGGTAATCAAGTAAAAAGTAAGCAGGTAGGTAACTCACCTCATTTGGTACTTTCTCTCTAAAAAGTAGGGAATGTCCTCCACATGGAAATTCCGAGTGGGATGCCCTTTGCACTCAACTTTCGCTATTGATATAGCGTGAGGAAATTTGGACTAGTCTAGTCCCTGTTTATAGTCTTGAGGATACCAGTCCATACCTCGGCTGGGATTGAACTCAAGCCCACTGAATTACCAGGCAAGCGTCTTGACCATTACAGCACACAGGCAAGTTTTAGGGCCGAGTGGATATTTGAACACCAGAGGACCTGGATTCAATTTAGATTAGATAAATATGTAGTCACCATTTAATTTTGTTGTGTAATATACTTAAGTGCGAAAAATTCGGGACAGTTTCCATTTACTCTGGGAATCACATTGTTGCTTGTTTGTGTTCGCTTTGCTGAAGTCACTTACCCTATCTAGAAAGCACTGAAAGAACCACTTGAGCGTGTAGATCCCCGTATCCACGTTATTCTTATCCAAATGTTTCTTGAGTTTGGGTAGAAACTTGCTCATAATCTTATCATGATGCTCCTGGTATCGTAACAATTTTGGAAATCCGGGGATGAAGAAGCCTGGACATGAAATAAAGAAATTTACTTGAGTTGAGCAGGTGCTTGCCAAACGCCGACCCTATTGACGTAGGAAAAGGCTAGGAAGAAAGAGAGTGCTTTTGCCAGCCTAGTTATTATTATTATTATTAAACGATTAGATCAAACTTTATTTACAGAATAAATATTTACAAATGGTAACATAATGTATAGGTACAAAATAAAGTTTGATCAAGGGTGGGTTTAATGCCTATGGCATTCTCTACCACCCCACCCTAGTTGACTTGGAAGATAGCATGCTTACCTTGTAAGCACTAGGTCAAGGGTTTGATTCCCGCCAGGGGTGAACATTATCATAAACAGATGAGGTTCGTTCTCAAAATAGCTGACTTTCCTCTATGCTGTCCTTCTTTTCTCTCCGATTCCGGGATAATAAGACCTCCGTTGTTACTGACAATTTTTCAAGGAGTTCTACAGTTTAATAATAATAGACTCTTGACTGGAAGATAACTACTAGACGAGGTTAATGCCAGGGGCGTTCTCTCCTAGCTAACCCTTTAAAGATTTATAATATGTGGTCAATTTTTCTTTCTTAATTTTGCCAATAAATGAGGGTAAAATTAAAGGCTTCAGCTGGGATCAAACCTACACCCTCCTGTTTACCAGGTGAGTGTCCTGACCACTACACCACCGAACTCACTGAACAATTGTCAGTAACAATGGAGGTCTTATTATCCCAAAATCAAAGACAGAAGAAGAAGGACAGCATAGGAGAAAGTTAGCTATTCTCAGAACAAACCTCAACTATTTAGGATAATGTTTTTTTTTTTTTTTTTTTTTTTTTTTTTTTTTTTTTTATTTTTTTTTTTTTTTTTTTTTAAAATATAAATAA
>NW_007377590.1:134288-179310 GCF_000475195.1 Diaphorina citri
GTCTGTCTGTCTGTCGGTCTGTCGGTCTGTTCCCATAGAAGGACTTATCCAAACCTAGTCGACCTATACATATATCAAATTAAAGGTAAAAAAAAAAACTGGTTTTTGGGGGATTTTTTTTTTCACATTTTCTCACACAAATGAGCTCTGATCTTGAAATTTGTCGCGACGACCTATGAACTCAGAGCGAGAAAGTTTTAGATAACACTTCAGTCGTTATTTTAAGACCGGTTTTAGCGTCACCTATGTTAAGCTACGCCGAGCAAAGTCAATAAATGGATGGGTGACTTAAAGTTAATTGAGTAATTGTGGGATTTTTTTTTTCACATTTTCTCACACAAATGAGCTCTGATCTTGAAATTTGTCGCGACGACCTATGAACTCAGAGCGAGAAAGTTTTAGATAACACTTCAGTCGTTATTTTAAGACCGGTTTTAGCGTCACCTATGTTAAGCTACGCCGAGCAAAGCCAATAAATGGATGGGTGACTTAAAGTTAATTGAGTAATTGTGGGATTTTTTTTTTCACATTTTCTCACACAAATGAGCTCTGATCTTGAAATTTGTCGCGACGACCTATGAACTCAAAGCGAGAAAGTTTTAGATAACACTTCAGTCGTTATTTTAAGACCGGTTTTAGCATCACCTATGTTAAGCTACACCAAGTAAGGTCAATAAATGGATGGGTGACTTAAACCTTATATTGGGAATAAAGGGAGAACGGGCTCTAGTCTTGATTTTAAATCAATACATGAAAGTAAAATCGAAAAATGAAATCAAGAATATTAATAAACTGAATATTAAACAAATTAGGTAGGTACATAGGTACTGATTTTCTTTAATCACGATCAAATAAACTACGGGCTAAAAAATTCCCAGAGGGACGGACCCAGCTTGTTTAAATTAATTGTTATTATTTTTAGGTAAGTGATGTAGATGAAATTGAAATGTGAAAAGTAACATCCTATTCAAATCTTGACTGAAACTTCTAGATAAAACTTACGTGATAAATCCAAATCGGTCAAAATTGCCATAGAAGTCATTGTCAGGCTCTTCCCAAGAGTGAATTTCAGCACCAGCATGACGACCTTTCAAATATCGCTCAACAATGGCATGTCTCTCTTCTGCTGCTCTCAAGAGCAGCTCTTCTGAATTCATATTGATGTGACCATTCTCATAACCATAATGCTATCTGAAATTAAGGCAAAATTAATAAGAAGATGGATGAGAGACATGAAAACAGGGTTAGTGATGGGCCGAGTGAATGATTTTACTCGAGTGGACTCGAGTTTGACTTCACTCGAGTCCACTTGATTATTATTTTGTTTCACTCGAGTGGAAAAAAAACTATTCATTGGGTTCTCTGACCCGAGTTCACTTGCGCACTTGGCACATATTATTGCAACATACAGTTTCTATTCGAGTACAAATCTATTCGTCAGAAAAACTATTCGTTTGAACGAGTTGATGATTCACTACCCCCGTCTCCCCTCTTGCCTCTTACTAGATGATGATGATGATGATGATGCAAGAAAGAGAACTGAAGAGGGGGAGGGGTATAGTGGTATACCCCTATGCTGAGAGTTTCCGAACGAAAACCTGAATATCATCAACTCGCTCGCCTACTCAAGTGAGAAATCGGCGCAGTGTAATTTCCTGGAATAAATATTCAACTTGATTAATTTCCACTCGAGTTACAACTCGAGTTGGAAAATAATAGAGTTGAAAAATCTCACTCGAGTCCCATCACTAAACAGGGTTGTTCCTACCAACCAAGGATGTTTCCTAGAAAAAGTACACAAGAATCTAGTAAAATCTGGGTGGTGTAAGATTTATTAGGAATCAAAGAAACAAGTGCTACTCACTGCCAACCTATCACACGATAAATGGAGGAGCATTTACCAAATACCTAACTATCGGCTATCCATGTATTTACATGGATATGGGTTATGGTCAGTACGCACAATGTACTGACATGTACCAATTTGGCAGAGATATTTATCAGAAAACCTGATCCATAAATTAGGTAATCAAGTAAAAAGTAAGCAGGTAAGTAACTCACCTCATTTGGTACTTTCTCTCTAAAAAGTAGGGAATGTCCTCCACATGGAAATCATGACCAATAGGGTTTCGGGTGTATCTTTATAATAAAACTGTTAATAATTGAAAATTGAAACTATTAAAGTGTCTGTTTCTGCATGGAGCAACCTAAAAGCTGTGGGGAAATATGTCAAACTGATATGGTGTCCCTCTCATTGCGGTATTCGCGGCAATGAGGCCGTAGATCAGGCAGCTAAAGATCCCCTATCTATTATCCCCTGTGATCATGGCAATGTCGCACACCTCAAGACTTTAAACCTTGGATTGCCAAACTAATCAAGACCCAATGGCAGAGGTCGTGGGACGATATTCCTAACAACAAACTTGTTTTGTTTAAGGTATGTATGCCTTGTACTCTCATTCTGATTAATTAAGTAATCATCAATTAACAGTAGACTGTGGTGGGCAAAGATTTCAATAGAACTCTTGTTATAATTATTTATATGTATTACAAACTGACATGGAGGGGTAGATATTGATGAAGTTTTGATTTTCATCATCCAATAAACTTAACATATTCCCTCAATGTTCAAGACTGAGGGGCAGTGGGTATTTTCTGTATGGGCTTTTACAATTTCCTTTTCACTCTTTTGTTTCAGGTTCCATTCCATATTGTTTTCTACCATCATGTCATTGAAGATCTCCTGTACTTTTCCCAATACTTCTGAGATTTTCTGAGTTCTTGTCTACATCATGGATAGTTTGAGAGAAAAATCTTCAAGATAATCTTGCTAGACTTGATGTCAGTTCAAACTGTCTTGCATGATGTTTTGTCTACATCATGGATAGTTTGAGAGAAAAATCTTCAAGATAATCTTGCTATGCTTGATGTCAGTTCAAACTGTCTTGCATGATTGACTTTATTTATCCAAGAGACCAAAGGGTCCAGTTTTTGTGTGATGACTTAAATGATTCAGATTGTGTCATTCTAGAATCTCATTTGTGTTAATATGGACATAAAAGACCTCAAGAACTACCTTGATGTGCTCGTCCGTGATGGTCCCGCCCTGGGAAGAACAATAGTAATAATAAGTGCTTATTTATACTGCTCGCATAGGACTGAAAAGTCCCTTTACTCCAGCAGTAGGCCACTACTATTATTGTGGTCAAATTCTCAAATTATATTGAAGATAAAATTCCATACCTCGGCTGGGATTGAACCCACGCCCTCCTGTTTACCAGGCGAGCGCCTTGACCAGTAAACCACCAAGACAGGTAAAAAAAAGAAAGAAAAAAATGGTGGAATAGATATGAAATTTGTCTTACTACATCATTATCATTACATTACACTATTCTTTAATGATTTATGTTGTATGTAAGTATAGGGGATCATCTTATTTTACGAATTTGCACAGATATTTCAACAAACTGTGTATCATATTTTGTTGGAATAAACGTCAGTTTTAAAGGAGGGAAAAAAAGGAATTTTTAACTGTGGTGTTAATGTTAAGCATATTTAAATGCTTGTCACAAATATCGTTCCCTGATTATTATAAATAGATAAATTTTATGACTTGACTTGGACTCGAACCACCAACCTCCTGATCCAAAGTCCAACGCGTTACAACAACTGCACCACTGAGGTTGGTAATAAACGTCAGTTAATAATATAATGGACCCATCCGCTATGTTAAAAGTATTGTACAACTGCTACCCACCCTTTAGAGACAACCCGCCCACTCATATTACCCTCACCCAGCTCGAGTGGGGCCGGGGAAAACCAGCGGAATGCGATCGCCCAAATGGTCACCCATCCGGGTTCGATTCCCGCCCGGGGCAGATTGAACGCCGAATTTTCTTTTTTCCAGTTCAAAATCAGTGGAAATCTTGAAATTTGAAATAGCTTTATTCATCTCTTGACAATTTGGTACCTACTTGGAGAGAATAACGGACCACTGAAAAAATGCAGGTATGCAATTCGTAGTTCAGGCAAAATGTCTCATCAGGTATACTAGGGGAAGATGCTCTTGGTCATTTTGCTATTCTGGTAGTCAAGCACCAAGCCCTTACAATGATTGATTAGGTATGTTTCAAGACGGTGTATGACTGATAAAAAATGAGCTGCTACAACAGTTAACATTATCACTGACAAATGGGACACAGTAAACTAGATCTGGGTTTGAATCTCAAGACCATTGTAAATTCTAATCATATCATAATCTCCATCACCAAATATCTCTCTTTTCAGTCCACCATCAACTACGAGTCAATGCAAAGATATGTGTCACCTGTCAACCCAGCCATCTTTCCTCACCTCACCATATTGCTGCTTGGAATTGGAATATTCTTCACAGCTTGGTTCTTTGTCTATGAGGTGACCAGCACAAAACTATCACGAGATCTTGTCAAAGAGTTGGTCATAGCTCTGGTAGCAGCCTTGTTCTCTGGTTTTGGCACACTGTTCTTGTTACTTTGGGTCGGAATATATGTTTGAAGTGCTTTGACATTTTGTTTAAGGTATGTATGCCTTGTACCTACTCTCATTCTGATTAATTAATCATCAATTAAAAGTAGACTGTGGTGGGCAAAGATTTCAATAGAACTCTTGTTATAATTATTTATATGTATTACGAACTGACATGGAGGGGTATATATTGATGAAGTTTTGATTTTTATCATCCAATAAACTTAACATATTCCCTCAATGTTCAAGACTGAGGGGCAGTGGGTATTTTCTGTATGGGCTTTTACAATTTCCTTTTCACTATTTTGTTTCAGGTTCCATTCCATATTGTTTTCTACCATATCATGTCATTGAAGATCTCCTGTACTTTTCCCAATACTTCTGAGATTTTCTGTGTTCTTGTCTACATCATGGATAGTTTGAGAGAAAAATCTTCAAGATAATCTTGCTAGACTTGATGTCAGTTCAAACTGTCTTGCATGATTGACTTTATTTATCCAAGAGACCAAAGGGTCCACTTTTTGTGTGATGACTTAAATGATTCAGATTGTGTCATTCTAGAATCTCATTTGTGTTAATATGGACATAAAAGACCTCAAGAACTACTCAGGAGATAATGTTAATTACCCATAGTGTCCACTGCTCAAGACCAAAATCAATCAAAATGTGCATCTTGTACCTTCCTTTCATGGAAACCTAAAATGGACAGCATTAGGCAGAAGGGTACTGTTCAAAGCTGTCAATTTAAATCAACATTTTTTGATTACCCATAGTGTCCACTGCTCAAGACCAAAATCAATCGAAATGTGCATTTTGTACCTTCCTTTCATGGAAACCTAAAATGGACAGCATTAGGCAGAAGGGTACTGTTCAAAGCTGTCAATTTAAATCAACATTTTTCCCCCAACTCCTTTTTTTATTTGTTCAGTTTCTCCAATCTGTTAAAAGATCAACATCATTGAAAGATACAATATTGGATACTGGACTAGTTGATGAAACTTTTTTGTTAAACCCCTTCATCAAGATATGGCGGGACCTGTGATCAGAAAGTGAAAAAGAAAAAGCTATATTATATGGTAAAATGAATAAAAATGAATTTTAATAGATTATATTTATTTGGATAAATAAAAAAATAAATCAGTATATATTAAATGAACTTTCTGTCATGCTAACTCATTCTCAGTTATCTCATGTTCATCCTATACAATTAAAATTAAAGAAAACTTGAAAGCCCATTTCTACATCTCAGCAATCTGAACAGAATAATTTTGATCACATTCCGAGACAAATAAGGAAAGTAAAAATGAGGTCTTAAGCTTGGTACATGCTGCAATTTTTTTTCTACAATCAGGTCGAATCATAAATCGTACAGTTATGTCCTGTACACACAGTACAAAAAGTAAACATTTTATTCCGTTTCACATCCACGCAAACAATTTATAACTTGATCAGATTTAGATAGTAAAAAAGAAGCTACTATGCCCAGTAGGGTCTGGTACATTAAAATTAAATTCTTTCCTTAAGTACTACCTATAGGATAAGGAAAATAAAAATGCTAAAGGGTTGAGCAACATCTAAAATGTGAAGAGAGTTCAAACTTCCTGTAGCTGTTCAAGTGTTTTTAACCCTGGGTCCATCATCCAATGAAGTCCTTTGTAGGAAAAGGTAGTTTTGACTGACATATCCGGGAACAGTGGAAGAAAAAAAAATCTACATAAATTAGCAAGTATTGTAACAATAAAAGCCAGGAGGGCTCTTAGGGAATACAAAGAGTATAACCCTTTAACAAGATAGTTTCTCGACAACATACCTACTAAGTTTACAACAAGATGATTCTAAATACTCTCAATGGTTTCAATTTATTGATGATTCAGTTTACGATTCTCAATTTAATTCTCTCTGAAATGTACAATTCCACAGTTCCAATATACATTGAGAAAATGTTCCAACACACACACTCCCGCCGTTTATCGCGCGTAGGAAATATGCTTGTAGCACTTGAAGAGGAGAGCTCGAAACATGAACTGTTTCCGTGAGAGGGAGCGAACTTGTTTCAAGTAGACTTCGAGGTCGATGACCCCTCGCCTTAGGGCTTCTCCCATGTAGTAGATGGTATCTTCTGTAGCAGCCTCCTCTGTGAATGTATTCAGAATTCTGAAATACCAAAACAAAATATTTATTATTTAAGGAATTTTAGGGGCAAATACCAAAGATCTTAGCCACCTCTTAAAATAAATGCTTAAAATATTAAAAAAAAAAAAAAAAAAAAAAAAAAAAGGATTTAGCCAACCTACCTAGCTCCCTTGGTGGGAAGCGCGTCTACCTTGTAAGCGCTAGGTCGCGGGTTGATTTCCGCCCGGAGCGGATTTTATCCTAAACACATAATGTTCGTTCTCGGAACAGCTGGCTTTCTTCTATCCTGTCTTCCTTCTCTCTTCGCTTTCAGGACGATAAGACCTTCGCAGTTTCAGTTCTCTCTATCAAACCTCTAAAAAAAAAAAAAAAAAAAACTGTTCTGTTTCGGTTCCGGTTCAAACAAATAAATTTTACGCCCCACCGGGTATCGAACCCACACAAACTTACTGTTTATAAATAGGTGCCGTGGTGGTTACAGCTTCATCAACATCGACTTCTGTTTTCTCAGTGAGCACCGCTAGAATTTCATCCAACTCTGTTTCCTTCTCTTTGAGAAACGAAATACTGCGCTCTAGTTCCGCCTGTAAAATAGAAAATGCCGAAAAACCATGAAACTAATAATATTTCATTGTTTTATTTCATCGAACAATTCTTTCACAAGCTCAATAACTCTGTTTCGTGTTAATATAGGCCGGGCGGCGCTTCGAACTCTTGACGTTCGCGCGTCTCTCGACACGCTTGATGAAAATAAATTTCCATTCTGCCAGCCTAGTTAGCTAGGCTGGCAGAATCGATTCCCGCCAGAGCTAAAACTTTTAAACAGATAAGATTCGTTCTGAGAACGGCTGCCTTCTTCCTATCCTGTCTTCCTTCACCTTTGGGACGATAAGACCTTAACGGTTACAAGTTTCCTCTATCAAACCTCTTAAAAATCACTTTGATGCATATATAGGATGACCATACGTCCCGCAAAAAATTATGGTCACCCTATGCATATATCACTTAGTCCGTGGAACAAGCATTGCTTTTACGGATAGGTATACCATTTATATGTCCCGTTCGATATATTGTATTATTATTAATAAATGGAAAAGTAAAAAAATCATAATCATGGACTCACCTTTTCCTTATCAATACGTTCAAACATTCGCGCCAGTTTGAATTTCCCTTGGTTAAGCTCGTTTTCTGTTTGCTTAAGGATTTCAATTTCTTCTTGAGCTTGCACTTTTTGTTCGTTCATCTTGCGTCGGATTTTATCTTCCACGGCAGACTTGAGTGACATTTTGATGTGCTCGTCCGTGATGGTCCCGCCCTGGGAAGAATAATAGTAATAATAAGTGCTTTTTTATACTGCTCGCATAGGACTGAAAAGTCCCTTTACTCCAGTAGTAGGCCACTACTATTATTGTGGTCAAATTCTCAAATTATATTGAGGATAAAATTCCATACCTCGGCTGGGACTGAACCCACGCCCTCCTGTTTACCAGGCGAGCGCCTTGACCAGTACACCACCGAGACAGGTAAAATAAATAAATGGTGGAATAGATATGAAATTTATCTTACTACATCATTACATTACACTATCCTTTAATGATTTATGTTGTATGTAAGTATAGGGGATCATCTTATTTTACGACTTTGCACAGATATTTCAACCAAATGTGTATCATATTTTGTTGGAATAAACGTCAGTTTTTAAGGAGGGAAAAAAGGAATTTTTAAATGTGGTGTTAATGTTAATGCTTGTCACAAATATCGTTCCCTGATTATTACAAATAGATAAATTTTCTGACTTGACTTGGACTCGAACCACCAACCTCCTGATCCAAAGTCCAACGCGTTAACAACAACTGCACCACTGAGGTTGGTAATAAACGTCAGTTAATAATATAATGGACACACCCGCTATGTTAAAAATATTGTACAACTGCTACCCACCCTTTAGAGACAACCCGCCTACTCATATTACCCTCACCCAGCTCGCGTGGGGCCGGGGAAAACCAGCAGAATGCGATCGCCCAAATGGTCACCCATCCGGGTTCGATTCCCGTCCGGGGCAGATTTTATCATAATAAACAGATGAGGTGCATTCTCGGAGTGGCTGGCTTTCCTGTTCTCCTTCTCTCTTCGATTACGGGACGATATGACCTCAGCAGTTACACTTCCTCCTATCAAACCTTTCAATTAGCCAGCCTAGTTAGCTTAGTTGGTAGTGCGTCTGCCTTGTAAGCGCTAGGCCGCGGGTTCGATTCCCGCCCGGGGCGGATTTTATCCTGCTGGGATAATGTTCGTTCTCGGAACGGCTGGCTTTCTCCTATCCTGTCTTCCTTCTCTCTTCGATTTCGGGACGATAAGACCATAGCAGTTACAGTTCCCTCTGTCAAACCTCTTAAAAAAAAAAAAACCTACGTCAATAGTTTGAAGAGACGCCCGGCATAAATCAACACGGAACAGAGTTTTGATGTTTTACTGATTTTTTTTTTTTTTTTTTTTTTTTTTTTTTTTTTTTATTTTATGTTAAAATTTTTTTTAAAATGATATTACCTCAGCAGTTGCCACTTCCTTCGATCCAAACAACAAAAAAAAAAAAAAAAAAAAAAAAAAAAAGTAGTGTGATTAAAGGTTTCGACTTACCGAGGTCACGGCTGGGGCTGGGCTAGGCGTAGGCACAGGGTATGGTGTAGCAGGGGTGGACCCACCCGGGGGATAGAGTGGGTAAGGTGAGTAGCCCCCCGCACCAGGCGTGGCCCCAGGGGTGGGATACGAGGGGTATATAGAACCACTAGGCGCGGCTGCAGCGTTGGGATTGTAGCCAGGGTAGGCGGAGGGTGGGTAGGTGGGGTACGGTGTGTTAACGTTGGAACCAGGCATGGGCATGTAACCTGGGGAAGAGGGGGCGGAAAATTATGTCATATTATTTAAATTCGTGGATTCGGAAACTCTAACTGTTAACATATTGATGGAGGACACTCTGTAACTTTGTGAATTTCCATTTATATTTTTGAAATAAACGGAAGTACTTAACTGATACAATTCACAAGATTTTGTATCAGTTACTTCCCTTCATTTCAAAAATAAAACTCTAAAGTCCATTACTTTCAGTCCATTCTTCTTCTTCTTCGCCTTTTCTTGTGTACAGACGGGGTCGGCGTTTTTCGCCACCCTCTCAATCAGTCCTAACTAGGGTGATTGCTTTGGGCTGACATTTGGTTTTGGCTACAAATTTTACCAGTGGATGCCCTTCGCACTCAACCTTTGCTATTTCTTTAGCAAGGAAAATCCAGGCTGGTATAATCCCTGTTCAAAGTCCCCCAGCCAGACTAAGCTGGCCTACTCCCTGTTTAACGTCCCCCAGCCAGACAATTATGAAAATAATGATAGTACATTTTCAATGAAATAGAAGAATTAACTGTGAATTGTAATGAATAAACTTCTCATTATTATTATTATTAATGTATCTATAACGAGCAGGGTTACCCGCCCTTGGTAAGAAAAAAGTCTCACTTTGTGTAGGGTAGGGTGCATTTGAAGCCATGTTTCCATTGTAGGTCGGATTTGTGGCTGGTTCTTGCTTCGTCCTAGATGAGTATAGGGGAGGCAGTGCACTGAAGGCTGAGGCTAGAGTTTTGATCAGACCTTCCAGCTTGGAATTTTGCTGGAGAAACGCAGAAGAGTTGAGAATATGACGTTAGTTTTATGACAATAGACTCTTGAGTGGAAGGCGGAAGGTAAACACTAGGCGAGGTTAACACCGGAGGCGTTCTCTATCACCTAACCCTTAGAGCTCCATTATTATGTCGTCAAATTCTCAAATAAAAGAGGATAAAATTCCATGCCTTGGCTGGGATCGAACCCACTAGGCGAGCGTCTTGACCACTAAGCCACCGAGGGAGGTGGCTCGTTTTGTAACAAGATAACGGCCGAACTGTACATAGAAAACCCGGCCTAAGGACACTTTAATCTACAAATTTTATGGAACCTGTCTGTTTAGTTTGGTTGACTTGGGCCGAAATCTAAAGGTGTGTCCACACATAGTCAACGACGGCCGGTCGATGTGGATTGACGGCCGGTCGACTATGTTTGGACACACTTTAAAATAGCAAGAAAGGTTTATTTGTGCAGGTAGCCTCCGTGGCTGAGTGGGTATCACACTAGGCTTGCACTCCGATTCATGATTTGATTGATTGAGGTTCATTTGTGCTTACTTGTGCTTAGTATAATTCACTTTTTAAATCCTAAGTTTTTTTCAGTAGGGGAAAGGTGCCATAATCCGACCCCAACACCCAAACCAGGGACTCACCGCTGTCCATGTGTGCAAGTAGGGGGAGTAGATTTTCCCCGTGTGGTCCACATTCTGCGATACGTTGATCCTCATGTCTGCCGTGGGGCGGATGTTTCCATTGTAGGTCGGATTTGTGGCTGGTTCTTGCTTCGTCCTAGATGAGTATAGGGGAGGCAGTGCACTGAAGGCTGAGGCTAGAGTTTTGATCAGACCTTCCAGCTTGGAATTTTGCTGGAGAAACGCAGAAGAGTTAAGAATATGACGTTAGTCTTATGACAATAGACTCTTGAGTGGAAGGTAAACACTAGGCGAGGTTAACACCGGAGGCGTTCTCTACCACCTAACCCTTAGAGCTCCATTATTGTGTAGTCAAATTCTCAAATTAAAGAGGATAAAATTCCATGCCTTGGCTGGGATCGAACCCACTAGGCGAGCGTCTTGACCACTAAGGCACCGAGGCAGGTGGCTCGTTTTGTAACAAGATAACGGCCGAACTGTACAAAGAAAACCCGGCCCAAGGACACTTTAATCTACAAATTTTATGGAACCTGTCTGTTTAGTTTGGTTGACTTGGGCCGAAATCTAAAGGTGTGGCCACACATAGTCAACGACGGCCGGTCGATGTGGATTGACGCCCGGTCGACTATGTTTGGACACACTTTAAAATAGCGAGAAAGGTTTATTTGTGCAGGTAGCCTCCGTGGCTGAGTGGGTGTCACACTAGGCTTGCACTCCGATTCATGATTTGATTGATTGAGGTTCATTTGTGCTTACTTGTGCTTAGTACAATTCACTTCTTAAATCCTTACAATTCACTTTTTAAATCCTTACAATTCACTTTTTAAATCCTAAGTTTTTTTTCAGTAGGGGAAAGGTGCCATAATCCGACCTCAACACCCAAACCAGGGACTCACCGGTGTCCATGTGTGCAAGTAGGGGGAGTAGATTTTCCCCGTGTGGTCCACATTCTGCGATACGTTGATCCTCATGTCTGCCGTGGGGCGGACGTAGCATATGGGGGCGTGATCAGGGTGGGTGTCCATCAGCCAGATGCACACCGGTATGTGATAGACCAGGCCTGAAATTGCGACGCGGGCGATTTTATATTTATTAATATTTTTTCACCAGAGCTTTCGTTAGCACTTCGTGCGCCATGTCGGTCATATAAGTCTAACCACTACACACACCACTGAGGTTGGTCATATCTTTTTTTTTATGCTTAGTCTCTCAAATTGTTAAGAGAGTTCTAGAGGCACGGTTACCTCAGTGGTAACGCGGTCGCTTGTAATGCAGAAGGTCCCGGGTTCGATGCACACCATCAAACTCTCAAATTAAGTTAAGTTAAGAGAGTTCTAGAGGCACGGTTACCTCAGTGGTAACGCGGTCGCTTGTAATGCAGAAGGTCCCGGGTTCGATGCACACCATCAATAATTTGAACTGCACTTGTTTTTCGATAGCAAATATCTCAACGGGTTACTTTCTGGTGTTCTCGTGTTGACCCAGCTCGTAAATGGGAAGTATTGTGTCTCTTATCGCCATCTGATAAGGGACATACTATGGGATGGGCATGCTATTCTTTCCATCACTAACTATTTCTTAGAAATAAAATCTGACGGGTTACTTTCTGGTGCTCTCGTGTTGACCCAGCTCGTAAATGGGAAGTATTGTGTCTCTTATTGCCATCTGATAAGGGACATACTATGGGATGGGCATGCTATTCTTTCCATCACTAACTATTTCTTAGAAATAAAATCTGGTGTGAACATCACACGACTTTCTATTACATTAGCGGAATACGTATTTAAAAAAAAAAATCTTCCAAGTCCCGAGCCGCCTACTGCGGCCAATTTTTGGTTGAAAATTTTACTCCCCGTGTAATAAGGGATCGTTTAAAAGTGTCCAAAAATTGAACTTTTTTTTTTGAAAAATTTTCCGAGTCCAAATATCGACCACCTACGGCGTGACTATCCGATTTTTACCAAATTGTTACAGTCGCGTCCTTGGACCATACACCATACCGGGATAGCATACCAAATTTCATCGCTCTAGGACAAACCGTTCTTGAGATATTTTGTATACCACTTTTTCCCATTTAAACCTGTAGTACATACATACATACGTACAGACCATGGGCTATACAACCTTTTCCCATTTAAACTTGTGGTACATACGTACAGACCATGGGCTAAAAATCACTTTTTTGACATCAGGGGATCCCAAAACGGATATTTCCAACCATTTCTTTTGAACATTTGGACCGGATAAAAATCACTTTTTTGACATCAGGGGATCCCAAAACGGATATTTCCAACCATTTCCCGATTTTGAAAATTTGGACCGATTGCAATACTTTCATTATCAGGGGACCCCAAAACGGATATTTCCACCCATTTCCCGATTTTGAAAATTTGGACCGATTGCAATACTTTCATTACAGTATAGCGCTATAATGTAGTAATAGAAAGTAATTACTAGTATAGCTCCGCTATACTGTAGTAATAGAAAGTAGAAACGGCAGTGAACACAATACACGACTTTCTCACTTAATCCGTGGAACAAGCATTGCTTTTACGGATAGGTATACCATTTATATGTCCCGTTCGATATATTGTATTATTATTAATATTATTAATAAGCTCTCTCTTCTCTCTCACACTCACGCACTCTCTCTCTCTCTAAAAAAAGTAAAGAAAATATAAGTTTAATAGGTAACTAAGGTAGGTAAAAGAGATAGAGGGAGAGAGAGAGAGAGAGAGAAAATTAAAATAGACTGAGACAAGTGTGAAGCATGCATTTCAAAATTAGTAGCAAAGTATTGAAAATGAGTCGCAAAGTATTGAAAATAAATTGCAAAGTATTCAAAACAGAGCTACTTAAGTGCTGAGCTGTGTAGCACGACAGACTATCACCACAGAAGAAATATGTACTTAGAAAGAAGAAAGAAGTTTTGTAAAATATTTAATTGTTCTAGCATATTCACAATTAATTCGGAATTTTCACGAAACAAAATCTTGACCCCCTCCCTACAACTTTTTTTTTTAGTGTCAACAAAGGAATACCTAGATGATTCCTCCATGTAGGAGAAAATGGCCAGCGGACAAAGATAATTTAGAAAGCTGTTTTTGACATCACATCAACTATTAGAAAGGTTATGAAAGGTTTTTTCTTTGTAATATTAGTCCTAACACTTAAATGTCTTTTGCAAACACGAAGTTTAAATTGCATTTTTTTCTTTTTTTTTTTATGAACCGCAAACCTAACATCTGTCTTTTATTAATTTTTTGGTACTTGTGCAGAAGTCGCGTCCGTGGAATATTGCTACCAAAGGAACTGGCAAAAACGAGCAGGCAAAAACGAACTGGCAAAAACGAGCAGAAGGCAAAATCCTGTTATAGGGTTAGGTTAAACGCAAGGAAGAGGGGGCGGAAAATTGTGTCATATTATTGAAATTCGTGGATTGGGAAACTCAAACTGTTAACATATTGATGGAGGAGTCTGTAACTTTGTGAATTTCCATTTATATTTTTGAAATAAACGGAAGTAACTGATACATACAATTCACAAGATTTTGTATCAGTTACTTCCCTTCATTTGAAAAATAAAACTCTAAAGTCCATTACTTTCAGTCCATTCTTCTTCTTCTTCGCCTTTTCTTGTGTACTGACGGGGTCGGCGTTTTTTGCCACCCTCTCAATCAGTCCTAACTAGGGTGATTGCTTTGGGCTGACATTTGGTTTTGGCTACAAATTTTACGAGTAGATGCCCTTCGCACTCACTCAACCTTTGCTATTTCTTTAGCAAGGAAAATCCGGGCGGGTATAATCCCTGTTCAAAGTCCCCCAGCCAGACTAAGCTGGCCTACTCCCTGTTTAACGTCCCCCAGCCAGACAATTATGAAAATAATGATAGTACATTTTCAATGAAATAGAAGATTTAACTGTGAATTGTAATGAATAAACTTCTCATTAGTATTATTATTAATGAGGTTTTATCTATAACGAGCAGGGTTACCCGCCCTTGGTAAGAAAAAAGTCTCACTTTGTGTAGGGTAGGGTGCATTTGAAGCCATGTTTCCATAACTTATTAAATAAAATAATTCAATCAGAGGATTATCAATTATTATCAGCTCAAATTACTTCTGAGTTGTAGCACAAACAACCAAGTTAAAAAAGAAGTGAACAAAAGAGTTGTACATCACCTATTAGTTTTGCAGTGGTAGAACTGAAGAGATGCTGTACAATATGGCACACGATTTAAAGTAATTCAAGCATTGAGCAAAAATGCAATACTGAGCTCATCACCATGGTGAGACTCGATAGCTTACCTTTGTATTGAACAGGAATAGTTCCGTTCAAGTTGATTAAACTTTTTTGAGATCCATCATTGAAAACTAAAAAGAATATTTATTAATAATAAAAAATAAAACACGAGTATTTAGGAACAGAGAACCATTTTTTTTTCAAATTCTGTAGTTAGGTACATATTTCTTTTGGAAGCCTGAAAGTACAGCTTGCAGTAGGTATTCCTGTAGGCAGCAAATATGTACCTACTAATGGAATATGTAAGTATTGCTAGATACTTTTACTTTTATTTCTGTTTTGATACATGTGTATTATGTAGGGTCACCCATATAGGCAAAGTCTTAGCTTAGACAAAAGAATCTGAGTGAGCTCTACAGTTCACAAAACCACTAGTATAAGAAGCTTCTTATTAAGAAGTTAACATCTTAAAAAAGGGATAAAATGAACATTGACTCATTAATTTTTGTATCACATTAGGCGAAACTCTTGTTTTTATCCCCTGTAGATGTTGAAAACTAAAAAGAATATTTATTAATAATAAAAAATAAAACACAAGTATTTAGGAACAGAGAACCATTTTTTCAAATTCTGTAGAGGTACCTACATATTTCTTTTGGAAGCCTGAAAGTACAGCTTGCAGTAGGTATTCCTGTAGGCAGCAAATATGTACCTACTAATGGAATATGTAAGTATTGCTAGATACTTTTACTTATATTTCTGTTTTGATACATGTGTATTATGTAGGGTCACCCATATAGGCAAAGTCTTAGCTTAGGCAAAAGAATCTGAGTGAGGTCTACAGTTCACAAAAACACTAGTATAAGAAGCTTCTTATTAAGAAGTCAACATCTTAAAAAAGGGATAAAATGAACATTGACTCATTAATTTTTGTATCACATTAGGCGAAACTCTTGTTTTTATCCCCTGTAGATTACAGTCAAGTAATTTCACTTTTAGATAGAAACAGTTGAAACACTAGGTTATAGGTACCTACTTACTGCTCAGGTAATCTACGAGGAATAGTGCATCATAGGAAACGTCAGTGCATCTTGTTTACTATTCTCTTTCAGTGTCCCCCCCCCCCTACAGTCAAGTAATTTCACTTTTAGATAGAAACAGTTGAAACACTAGGTTATAGGTACCTACTTACTGCTCAGGTAATGGGATAAAATGGTTCTTTAGGGGGAGGCAGTGCCCAAGTCATTCAAGGGTTCATAAATAATATTAGATCACTCTTGGGGTCTTTGTGGGGGACTTGCCATTTAAATACGAGGGATGAAGTAAAAAAACAAGGACCCCAATATAAAGAAGTAGGTACTTGATTACGTCTATTTAGATTTTACTGTGATCAATTGAATTAGTGGTTCTGTGATTTGAATAAAAAAAAGCACCTACAGAATGCCTAAGCAATCCCAAAATCTTTTAAATTTTCTTTGTCTCATAAATATGATTACCTGCAGAATTAATATCTTGAAAATTGAATAAATGCTTTCAGAGTTATGGTCAGCCTAATGAAGAGAAAATCATTGAGTTAAAACGTAAAATTCATTTTGTTTCTTTAATTATTAATATGATTATGCTATAAATGATAAGAGTTGTTTATTTCCATTCAAGTACCTACCTATGTACCCATTGGAAGTTTTTAGGAAATTGTAACACAGAAAGTGACAGAATTTACTTATAAAAAAGATATCCTTGGACTCAGTCCTTCTGTTACCTACTTATTCTTTGCCTTACTAAGAAGAATAAATAATTGCAAGATTATGGACAGTGGGAAAAGCAAATTACATTTAACAGCTAAGAGGGCTGTTATCTTATGCTATCATCACCAATGAAGAGTTAAAGCAGGTACCAAAAACGGTAAAATATTCAAGGGTCAATTTACGAAACAGAATTATTGAAGTTAAGGCTGTTACCAGTTACCTACTTTTAGTCCTAACCTACTTTTCCAAATCCTCGAAAAATAAATATGTAATAATAACAAATAAATAATATCTAGATATCTAGGTAAGAAATACATCCAAGTAATATTTTAACTTTTTAGTTGGGTTTCTAGACCCAACATTGGTAATTTATTCTCAATTCTTAAAAATATCGGACCTTGATTTTTGTGTTTGTACAAAGTTTTTTAAAGTGTCTTCTTTCTTGGATTTGAACCATTGTTTTGAGAGCTCAGGGACAAACACTGCAAGGTATGTATTGTCACATTTTTTTTTATTTATTTATTTATTGTCTCAGTCACTTTAGAAAGTTTAAGCTTGATTGCTATGCTATCAACTGCCTTGACAGCACAGTAGTTTTAAAAAAGTGTCTGCCAGGTACCAGGTTTGAATCCCTGCCAAAAATATTAGATTCTTTTTTGATTGATAATTTGGCCAGATAATGCCTACCTACTAAAGCTTGGAGAGTAAAGTACAGATATTGAATTTGATTAGTGGTTGGTCATCTTTCCTGTCACATTTTATTTATTTATTTATTTATTGTCTTAGTCACTTTAGAAAGTGTAAGCTTGATTGCTATGCTATCAACTGCCTTGACAGCACAGTAGTTTTAAAAAAGTGTATGCCAGGTACCAGGTTTGAATCCCTGCCAAAAATATTAGATTCTTTTTTGTTTGATAATTTGGCCAGATAATGCCTACCTACTAAAGCTTGGAGAGTAAAGTACAGATATTGAATTTGATTAGTGGTTGGTCATCTTTCTCTCATGATGGAAAAACACGTGTATATTTATGTATGTTTTGATACCTTTTCCCTTGTGACTTTACAAACATAATATATATAAGTAATACTTTAATTTTACATCTTTTTCCAAACCAAATTAATAACTCATCTTGTTTTACAGACTGGAGACCGACTGCTTGGATGGGACCCTGATGGGAGTTGAGCCCAGTACATCCGAGCCAACCCCATCTGATCCCTCGTGTCAACCTCACCACACTGAACAAGGTAAGGATTTCATTCACTCATGCATGTGTTAAAAAAAACACAAAACACACATTGTCCCTCAGAACACAAAGAGGCATAAATAACTAAAACTCTTTAGCTACACAAGAATCCTGAACTTTTGAGTTTAAAATCAAACAATTAAATAGCTTGTTAAACATAACAAATGAACAAACAAACAAAGGAGCATAGGCAAGTCACAAATTTTCAAATCTAATTTTATTTGTTTTAAAGAGTACTTGTATGCTAGATTCTTGTGTCTCAAACAAGCATCTACCCAATCCTGAGTTGTAATTTATATTTTTAAACTGGCATAATTTAGCCATATTATTATTGCATACAAAAGTTTGTTTTTGCTCTCCCGTAAAATTCCAAAATGTGCCTTATGCCCCCTTGTATTGTGAGGGACAAATATGTCATTGCAGGCTGTTCTTAACATAGCAGAAATGTTTCTTAGCAGGTTGTTCGTACACATCAAGTCCAAGAAATAACAATCATAAATTTATCTTTATTTTTGTTATTTTATCTTTATTTTTGTTATTTTTAAGGTACTTAAAAATAATGGAAAGAAAAGAAGAAAGAAAATTAAATACCAAGTCATCTACATAGGTAGGTACCTACATCATACGTCAAAGAAACTCCTTTCTTCAAACTCTACATCTACAATCAGCTCATGAAAAGAGAGTGATGTAAATAACAATATTATCATTGAGTAGATATATCTTAACCCTTTAGGAGCCAATACACGCATATAAAGGGTGTCCCAATAAGAACGCAAGATTTGATTTTGTTTTTTCAGGGTGTGCATACTGAGAAGCATGGAAAATAAAACAATATCATTTAAGTATCTATCACTTAAATTTAATGATTGACATTATACCTACCTACATTGGTGTAATGTAAAGTAATGCCAAATTGATATTTTCATTCTGTTTTTTTTTTTTTTTTTTTTTTGTCTGTAGTAGTAGAATGGTGGTTACTTCAGATTCGGAGATGGGTGATTTGAATCTAAGTCAAAGTCAAGTCATAAAATGTAGAAGAAAGTTTAAAAGAATCCTAAAATTCTATAATTAAGTAACCGTTTGGACTCAATTATGTCGTGAAATTATTTGAGAAATTTTGGGATAAAATTATATGCCTCCTCAGGATTCGAAACCGCGTACTCCTGTTTACTTCCAAATATTTACTTACCATAAGCACAAATTTTGCAACTTTGCATGATTTTTTGTTGGGCAAACCAAATGGAAAATTAAACAATTTCATTATCTTTCTAAACCTGTATTAAAACACAATCAACTAGCACTTGCTAGTAACAACTTGGAACTTCCAAGTTTTCTGGACCGCAAATTAGATTTCGTTATCAGTCCAGAATAGGAAAATAATTGATAAGGAAGGAGAACAATAGAATCATTATGTTAAAATGACTTACATCACTGAAATATCTTTTTAATTTACTGTCGTGAATGTCTGCCATGTTTACTTCTAATGATGCTGAAAAATAAAACAATATTGAATATGCCATTAGTTATTCATTACTCAGTACTTGTTCAGAAGTCACGTCAATGGAAAATTGCTACAGAAAGTGGCTGTCACAAACAAGCAGTGACCAGTGTTATTATAGGGTTAGGTTAAACACAAAAATGAGCTTTCTTTTTCACTGTCATGGCTTCTGAATAATCAATCACCTTTTTCTTCTGTGAAACTAATATAACATCATAAGTATAGCAAAATGTTAAGTTCTATGGAATGGGGGACTGGAACTCTTCGGTTCTCAAGCTAGCAGAGAGTGTTTGTTACACAATAATGGACAGGAACAAAATAACAAATAGACTTACCACAAGAAGATCTCCATCGGTAGTAGATGGAATTTGACAGGGCTTTGATTCTCCATCCAGAGATACATCAACCGAATTTACTTGATCAGACAAAGTATTGCCAGTAGCTGATGAGGGATCATAGGCTTGGATATCTGAAGAACAATCAACAACTTAATCACCAGATGGCTTTTTGATGACTGAAACAAATCTGTTAACAACAAAATCTTGGTACTTTGAAGGGAGATTACGTTTTCTTTTAGTGCAAAACGGAAAATGACACGATTTCGACTAGGCAAATTATTGCGCAAAAGTGATGATGTGTAGATTTTATTAGGTTTAGTGCACCATGATGACTAATTTTGATATGTTCACAATCAATCTGTCAAAGATTGGGCAAATAAAACAAGTCATAACAAAGTTATGACCGTTTCAAATCTTGCGTTCTTATTGGGACACCCTTTATTTACTTAATGTTGCAAGTTACGTAATGTATGTGATTCCGTAAGAGTTACACCCAACAGAACAAGACAAAAGCCAGGTGAAGAAGAAGAAGAAGAAGAAGAAGAAGAAGAAGAAGAAAAATCAGATCCCAACTTAGTCCTGAACATAAATTATCCCAAAAAGTCCTCTTTTGCATTATTTCTTTTATGATGTTTCCTGTACCTATCGTGAATCAATTTAACCACCTACTCTGTAAACTAAATCTCAACTGCTACTTTTCAATAAATCTTTTTTTTTTTCTCACCATTCCTTCCTTGCTTTTGATATGATAAATTTCACAAGTACCTAACAAAATGTCTCTATTTTTTTTCCACATTTAGACTTACCAATAAACTCAATGCAAAATCATTGAGATTAATAAACTTATGAAAGTTCAATTTAGAGATCTCTAATTCTCTACTCTTTCCACATTTCTTTCTTGTCACAAAGGGTTAACTTTATGCTGTAGGTACTGTACAAACAGTACAAAAACTACAATGTACTGTGCAAGGAAAACTATGATGTACTGTAAGGAACTTGTACATTATCACATAACAGGCAGGTTGTTACTCTTTCCTTTTCCATATCTGATGAAGTTGTTTGGCTCCAGTGCATCCACAAGCCTAGCAAACAAAGCATCACGTTATTGGACTTGAGACATTCATAATGTGCAACACAGTGTGACTCACAAACTCACAGTCACTTTGAAAATTTGAAAACTGTAACACCTGAACTGAACTTAACTGCCTCGGTGGTGTAGTGGGTCAACCTGCCTTGGTGGTGTAGTGGTCAAGACGCTCGCCTGGTAAACAGGAGGACGTGGGTTCAATCCCAGCCGAGGTATGGAATTTTATTACAATATTTGAGAAGTTATAGTAATAGTAGTGGGTAGCCTACTGTTGGAGTAAAGGGACTTCAGTCCTATGCAAGCAGTTCGGGCTTTTGCGTCCAATCACCAACTGAATGATATTCAATAATTCATAATGTGCAACACAGTGTGACTCACAAACTCACGTCACTTTGAAAATTTGAAAACTGTAACACCTGAACTGAACTTAACTGCCTCGGTGGTGTAGTGGTCAACCTGCCTCGGTGGTGTAGTGGTCAAGACGCTCGCCTGGTAAACAGGAGGACCTGGGTTCAATCCCAGCCGAGGTATGGAATTTTATCCTTACTTACAATATTTGAGAATTTATAGTAATAGTAGTAGGTAGCCTACTGTTGGAGTAAAGGGACTTCAGTCCTATGCAAGCAGTTCGGGCTTTTGCGTCCAATCACCAACTGAATGATATTCAATGTTCCACCTGTAATATAATAAAAAATAACCCTTTGAACCAACCTCTGTAGTAGTAAAATAGTGGTTACTTCAGATTCGGAGATGGGTGATTTGAATCTAAGTCAAAGTCAAGTCATAAAATGAAGAAAGTTTAAAAGAATCCTAAAATTCTATAATTAAGTAACCGTTTGGGCTCAATTATGTCGTGAAATTATTTGAGAAATTTTGGGATAAAATTATATGCCTCCTCAGGATTCGAAACCGCGTACTCCTGTTTACTTGGCGGGCTACTCATCAACAACAGCCTTGTTTTCAAAAGTTGTTATGAAAAGGTGGAACGATGAAATCAATATTTCTTTGGACTTGGTTTTTATGAACGCCTGGTATCTATTTGTGTATGCAATGTGCAATACTTATTATATTTTGATCTAATCTAAACTCTAAAGCTTTCAATATGCGATGATGTGTTTAGTATCCTCGGCTTTACTTACCTACTTAAAGGTAGTTGCTCGTAAAAATAATTCACAAAGCAAAGAGGGAATTTTTCTTTCCCTTTACTTACTCGGGGGAAAATCCCACGTATCTACTCACCCCTCAACCTCCTATGATAGTGCCTGTACCCCATCATTTCCAATAAGAAATACCTACATTTTCGCTACATATACCTACTTATTGGATTGCAAAGTTCCTCTTTAGAAAGTTGAAAGTGCATTGAAAGATAGTAATCAGATCACCTTTGAGACAGCTGTACACTGCTAAGGTTGGACAACCCTGCTAAAGCTTTCAATATGCGATGATATGTTTAGTATCCTCGGTTTTACTTACTTAGAGGTAGTTGCTCGTAAAAATAATTCACAAAACAAAGAGGGAATTTTTCTTTCCCTTTACTTACTCGGGGAAAAAAAATCCCACGTATCTACTCACCCCTCAACCTCCTATGATAGTGCCTGTACCCCATCATTTCCAATAAGAAATACCTACATTTTCGCTACTTATACTTATTGGATTGCAAAGTTCCTCTTTAGAAAGTTGAAAGTGCATTGAAAGATAGTAATCAGATCACCTTTGAGACAGCTGTACACTTTGCACATATTCAAGCTGCATAGGTACTGTATTTTACTGAAGGTAGTAGTAGCATGCTACACTTGCTATAGGGTGTTTGGTGTCTAGATGCCCTTGGTAACTTACATGGGATTTTAGTTTCATGACTTGGACCATAGGTTCTACTAATTAAGAATTAAAAATAAGAAAAATATTAATTTTATTGTTTTGGTGCTCAGTATAACCCAATTGATGATTCTCATGAAAAATATAACTGTCCAAATGTATTTTTTTCGTAAAGATCGTCAAAAATAATAAATAATCCGAAAAGTAAGAAAAATATGAATTTTATTCTTTTGGTGCTCAGTATAACCCAATTATTGGTTTGGTGTTCTGTATAAGAGCCTCTAGGGGCCCAAGCCAATACTCCATGCGACCAAAAATTTCGTTTATGTGTCCAATATGTTTGCCAAATTTCGTCAAAGTAGGAGAAAAAAAAGACCCCGTTCGAGATTTATGGTGAAACAAACAGATTGCAGAATCGTCGAGTTAAAACTAAAGATTTCACTTTGTTCGTTCAATTTGAATATTATTCTAACTGGTTACCAATGTTACCATACTGGAAACAAATCGTTTCATGTAGCGGGGTGCCCTAATGACCCAGATTTTTATTGCTGTGCCTTTTAGTTTCCCTGTGAACGCTTTTATCCTTTTTCTTCTGTGAAACTAATATAACATCATAAGTATAGCAAAATGTTAAGTTCTATGGAATGGGGGACTGGAACTCTTCGGTTCTCAAGCTAGCAGAGAGTGTTTGTTACACAATAATGGACAGGAACAAAATAACAAATAGACTTACCAATAAACTCAATGCAAAATCATTGAGATTAATAAACTTATGAAAGTTCAATTTAGAGATCTCTAATTCTCTACTCTTCTTTGTTACTTTCCTAGATGATTACATGATCAATCAGACTGATTATTTCTTATTTCTACTTACCCAAGTATGATTCAACATCAATCACTTTGAACTGATGTTTAAAATGTCTAGACTTTTATATTGTCACTCGATTGAATTTTTAACTTTTAACTATTGTTCTTCAAGTAGCAGAGATCACTTTGAACTGATGTTTAAAATGTCTAGACTTTTATATTGTCACTCGATTGAATTTTTAAAGGGTGTATTTCCTGACTTTTTCTGTTCTCTACTCTTCTTTGTTACTTTCCTAGATGATTACATGATCAATCAGACTGATTATTTCTTATTTCTACTTACCCAAGTATGATTCAACATCAATCACTTTGAACTGATGTTTAAAATGTCTAGACTTTTATATTGTCACTCGATTGAATTTTTAAAGGGTGTATTTCCTGACTTTTTCTGGTGTTCCGTGGATTATCTTGAAAGGGTAATCCCAAGATAAAACTTTAAATCACAGAAAATAGATGAGAAATCCAAAATCCGAGAGGAAAAAGGAAATGAAAGGAAAAATTTAATCCAAACACTTGATTTGAAATCAGCTGATATGAAAATCATGAATGTACACACGTGAAGTTAGCAACTTTTTGTCATAAACAATGTTACCAACACCAGCTGAAATCACCCAAGTGAAAAAAAGCCCGATCTGCCCGATGGGATGGATCTGATTTCAGCCAGACAATGGACAAGCAGGACAAGAAATTATCAACAGTATAATAAAAGTCTTTCGAAATTTTCATTTTCTATTTCCATCTTTCTACCTACACATCAATTGCGACGATCGGCAAATTCGGCAATGGACAACTGGCCCCCGCGCCAGGGTGCAGCCAATAAAAAATTAGTGACTTTCGTCTTTAAAACAGCACCATTCGGCGGAGCAGCACACTAAAGAGGAAGGAGCCCCTAATATCCCTCAAGACTGTGGGACTTTTTCAAAAACTGTGGGATTTTCTCAGGAATTTCACAACCCAATGTCAGGGCTGGGTCACAGGGGGGTTGCCCCGGACCCATTTCACTACGGGGCCCCAGCAGTTCTTTTTTTTCTCGTCTTCTTCTTCAATTTTGGTTGATTTATGATTTTTAATTTTTCTGGATTAATAGATCGACCGTGCAGTGATTTCTACTTGCTTCCTTTTATCTCGGTAATAGTCCTGTTTTTTATCCCCAGGGAACAGTCGTATCAGCCAGGCCAGGTTTTGTAGTCACAGTCCAAGTTGGAGCATGATTGTGTAGCTACCTACCATTAGCATTTCACACTTGACTCTCTTTGGCTTTTGATCCAACCTTTTCTCTTATCACATACGAGGAATAGTGCATCATAGGAAACGTCAGTGCATCTTGTTTACTATTCTCTTTCAGTGTCCCCCCCCCTACAGTCAAGTAATTTCACTTTTAGATAGAAACAGTTGAAACACTAGGTTATAGGTACTTACTGGTAATGGGATAAAATGGTTCTTTAGGGGGAGGCAGTGCCCAAGTCATTCAAGGGTTCATAAATATTATTAGATCACTCTTGGGGTCTTTGTGGGGGACTTGCCATTTAAATACGAGGGATGAAGTAGAAAAACAAGGACCCCAAAAGAAGTACTTGATTACGTCTATTTAGATTTTACTGTGATCAATTGAATTAGTGGTTCTGTGATTTGGAGAAAAAAAAGCACCTACAGAATGCCTAAGCAATCCCAAAAACTTTTAAATTTTGTCTCATAAATATGATTACCTGCAGAATTAATATCTTGAAAATTACCACCCTGAATCTACAAACGTTGGTAGTTCTTTGTTTACATTTTTTTGAGCAAATTATACAGGGTCTGCTGAGGGCCAGTTTTGGTCGCTGAATCTACCAACGTTGATGATTTAACCCAGATTTTTATTGCTGTGCCTTTTAGTTTCCCTGTGAACGCTTTTATCTGAAAGCTTTTTATTTTCTTTAGCCCTTTGTGGTCAGTTGGTGTTGTATGAATGCGTTTTACATGTTCGTTTCATTTTCATAAATGGGGAAAAAAAACCTGCTGAAACAGAAAGGGTTTGTATAAAGATACACAGGCCAGCCTAGTTGGCTTGGTTGGTAGCGCGTCTGCCTTGTAAGCTCAAGGTCACGGGTTCAATTTCTGGCCGGATTGAACTTTATGTCAAACACGGCTGGCTCTCTTTTATCCTCTCTTTCTTCGATTTCGGGACGATAGAACCTCCTGTTGTTACAGTGCCCTCTATCGAACCCCTGTTACTAATAAAGCCCTTACAGTCATACAGGGACTTTTAACTCTATTTTTTATTATTGTTGTTATTTTAAGACACCGTAAACCTAGGGTTACCTACTTACAGGAAAGTGCAGTATGGGGTTAATCGCGTCGTGCCAAGTTTTGCTGATTTTTAATTCTGAAACGAAGAAGAAAGAAAACAAGGTTTCTGGCTTGTTCCTTGTTTTTCCTCCAGAGGTGGAGAAGGAGCTTTCGAACTTTCGTATTTAGGGAACGAGGTCAGTTTTCCGCTCGAAACTTACAGGAAATTCCAACAATAGTATTGATTTATCAAGGAAAATTCCAGGACATAAATTTGATCATCTTGGGAAATCTCGTAAAATAGAATTGATGAACTAGGAAATAAGAATTTTCACCCCATCGCATCGGTGAAATTCGATTTCTAGGTTTTGTCTGATTTGTTAAAATAAAGAGTCCCTAAAGTGTTTTTTTTCCTTCCTCGTTTACCCCCCTAAAGTCTATTCTTCCTTTCCCACCCACTTGGACTTTCTTCCTCTCTCCTTCCCAATAGCGTCTTCATCCTTCTTTTCCCCTCAGTGTCTCTTCCTGTTCCTCCATCCTGTCTTTTCTTCCTTCATCTCCCACTCCCCCTAAAGTGTATTCTTCCTTCCTTACTCCCTTGGTCTCTCTCCCCCTCCCACAGCCACTAGTCTCTTGTTACACAACAAACACTGTGTTGGCGGGGGGTCAACAATGTCTTTTATGAAAACACACATTGTCCCTCAGAACACAAAGAGGAAATAATTAACTAAAACTCTTTAGCTACACAAGAATCCTGAACTTTTGAGTTTAAAATCAAACAATTAAATAGCTTGTTAAACATAACAAATGAACAAACAAACAAAGGAGCATAGGCAAGTCACAAATTTTCAAATCTAATTTTATTTGTTTTAAAGAGTACTTGTATGCTAGATTCTTGTGTCTCAAACAAGCATCTACCCAATCCTGAGTTGTAATTTATATTTTTAAACTGGCATAATTTAGCCATATTATTATTGCATACAAAAGTTTGTTTTTGCTCTCCCGTAAAATTCCAAAATGTGCCTTATGCCCCCTTGTATTGTGAGGGACAAATATGTCATTGCAGGCTGTTCTTAACATAGCAGAAATGTTTCTTAGCAGGTTGTTCGTACACATCAAGTCCAAGAAATAACAATCATAAATTAAAAAAAACACAAAACACACATTGTCCCTCAGAACACAAAGAGGCATAAATAACTAAAACTCTTTAGCTACACAAGAATCCTGAACTTTTAAATAGCTTGTTAAACATAACAAATGAACAAACAAACAAACAAACAAAGGGGCATAGGCAAGTCACAAATTTTCAAATTTGATTTTATTTGTTCAAAAGAGTACTTGTATGCTAGATTCTTGTGTCTCAAACAAGCATTTACCCAATCCTGAGTAGTAATTTATATTTTTAAAACTGGCATACTTAAGCCATATTATTATTGCATACAAAAGTTTGTTTTTGCTCTCCCGTAAAATTCAAAATGTGGCTTATGCCCCCTTGTATTGTGAGGGACAAATACGTCATTGCAGGCTGTTCTTAACATAGCAGAAATGTTTCTTAGCAGGTTGTTCGTACACATCAAGTCCAAGAAATAACAATCATAAATTTACATTTATTTTTGTTATTTTATCTTTATTTTTGTTGTTTTTAAGGTACTGAAAAATAATGGAAAGAAAAGAAGAAAGAAAATTTAATACCAAGCATTATTTTGTCATCTACATAGGTAGGTACCTACATCATATGTCAAAGAAACTCCTTTCTTCAAACTCTACAGCTACAATCAGCTCATGAAAAGAGAGTGATGTAAATAACAATATTATCACTGAGTAGATATCTTAACCCTTTAGGAGCCAATACACACATATAAAGGGTGTCCCAATAAGAACGCAAGATTTGATTGTTTAATAAAGCATGGTTCTCCGTGGAATAAAATAAACTTCTTAGATGATTTGGGAAGTAAACATTCTGAAATTTTATATGGAGCAATAATCAGACAAATAACCTCCTCGACTTTGATGATACATTCATTCCCTTTTGACGAAATTTTCGATGACGAATTCGAGGAAATCAGGCTGTATCTCGTTGATGCGACTTACAATTTCACCTTTCAATGCTTCAAAGCTTGTGGGCTTGTGGGTTTGTTAGTGTAAATCTGTGACTTTAGATACCCTCACAGAAAAAAGTCTAGCGGGGCAAAAATTACATGATCATGAAGGCTTCAGAGTATTGTTGTTTTTTTCTTCCTTTGGGTATCCCAAGTTCCAAGTTGTTGTACACCGGTTTGTGTTTTGTGTTATCAGTTATCATTGCCATTTGTGTATTGCTATTATTGGTAACTAGTTCTTGTGTGCGTACTTTATCACAAACTGTTCAGTTCAGTCTTCAGTTTCAGTGTGCGAAAAAAATGTCAAAAGATTTCTAGGTGACATTTTTTTTTACGTCGAACCGGGTTATTATTTTTTAAATAAAAAAATATATAAATTCCCGATTTTTTTTTTTTTTTTTTCATTTTGAAAAATTTCACCGATTTTTTTAGATACCTATATTTACCATACGTTAATTACTTACTTACCTATTTATCACACATTTAATCCATTGGTTATTTTTTAAGTATATTATTTGTTTCAAATATTTTCGTTATCAACATTGAAAAGTGCCTTTCAATAAATAAAAATATAATTTGAATTAGTATCATCATTGATCAATAATTTGTTTACCAAATTAGTTTTTGTGTGAATTTTTCTTGTTTTGTTTATGTGATTTCAAATTTAGCGGTTTTTGTCCTAACTGAAAGGTATACTAGATCCTCCTCAAAAAGTCAGCCCATGAATGTAGTGATATCATACATTAAGGCCAAGTCTGATCACTGGGTTGTCCCAAGGCCCAGGCCTTATTTTTTAAATATAATTAATTTGCTAAATATCTAATTACCTACCAATAAAAATTAGTCCATTAGTAATTAAAAAGATAACTGACGTGTTGTTTGTGTGTACCTACATACGTATTTAAAACGGCATTGTTTTTAATGCCAACCATTTTAAATAAATTAAATTTTCATTTTCGCTTAAATTACGTTGTTTATTTTTTCCAACTTGTTTTTTTAAATAATATACATTTACCATACGTTAATTACTTACTTACCTATCTATCACACATTTAATCCATTGGTTATTTTTTAAGTATATTAAGTATTTGTTTCAAATATTTTCGTTATCAACATTGAAAAGTGCCTTTCAATAAATAAAAATATAATTTGAATTAATATCATCATTGATCAATAATTTGTTTACCAAATTTGTTTTTGTGAATTTTTGTTGTTTTGTTTATGTGATTTCAAATTTAGCGGTTTTTGTCCTAACTGAAAGGTATACTAGATAAGGTACTTACCTACGTAAGCTTTTCTTAATTACCTATTCTTATTAAGTATAGCTATTTTCATATCCCGGTTTCCAAAAACAGAAGTTATAGCTACATATGCATCAGAATCTGGAATTCTGGAGTAATCACATTCAGACAAAATCTGGATCATGAAATTCATAATTAATCAGACTTGGCGACCGGTCTAGATGATTTGCATTAGATTATCAATGAGTTCTGATTAGATTTGACTTTTGATTCGTGTGTGGGTTTTAGTTCCTGTCTACACCGTCTACATTTCTACAATAAGGAGATCAAATGTCGAGTATTAAGCGTGGGTTTTAGTTCCTGTCTACAATACTTAAGGCGTTCAAAAATCTAGCGTTTGACAGCTTTTTTATGCTTTATTTTGGTATCGAAAATTATAAATTCACCAAACTTTAGTGGTTAGTGGGGTGGACTTTGTATCTGAAGGTTGGTGGTTCGAGTCCAAGTATTTTTATGAGGGACATCCATCCGATTTTATCAAGTATTTTTATGAGGTACCTATGTACATCCATCCGGTTTCATGTACCTACATATGCCTTCAAATCGGGCTCTCTGTAGCAAATATACCTAAGTGAGAAATTGGGAGTAACAAATGCTCCTACGATTCTTTGTGTGTCTTTCAAATTTCAAATCTACATAATCCATACCTATACTTATGTACCTAGAATACTCGTAAAAAAAGCAAGGTTTACAATGGTGGTAGTAAGTTGTGAATCACTCTATGGTACCTACCGGAACAATCTCATTACCAGCATGATCATTGAACAAAAATTTAATAACAAATATTAGGGTCATACCAGAAAAAAAGGGAGTAAAAAAGTTTGAAAGAACAAAATACAATGATGCCAAAATTCACAGGTATTCCCTCAAGTTTGAACCCGATAAACAAACCCGTCTTTGAGGTTTTGCAACGTTGTAAACCATTCTAAAGATCACAAAAGGAATAACCCCAATCCACGAATATGTAGTGGGAATCTGCGAATGCTCTCAATTTTACAGGAAGTGATTCTGATATGCTTTGTCATTATCCGGAATGAACATTGATATCTCAATCATCATCAGTAGGTACTATTATCGATTTAGTTATTCTTCCTTTTGCACAAAAACAGAGAATCTATATCATCTTCTGGAAGAATTCCTATTGTTTAACCAGGATGAGACTAGATTTATTGGTACTAAGGGGAACATTCCCGAATATGTAGTGGAAATCTGCGAATGCTCTCAATTTTACAGGATGTGATTCTGATTATCCGAAATGAACATTGATATCTCAATCATCATCAGTAGGTACTATTATCGATTTAGTTATTCTTCCTCTTGCACAAAACAGAGAATCTATATCATCTTCTGGAAGAATTCCTATTGTTTAACCAGGATGAGACTAGATTTATTGGTACTAAGGGGAACATTCTTTTTACTTTCTATTACTACAGTATAGCGGAGCTATACTAGTAATGAAAGTATTGCAATCGGTCCAAATTTTCAAAATCGGGAAATGGTTGGAAATATCCGTTTTGGGATCCCCTGATGTCAAAAAAGTGATTTTTAGCCCATGGTCTGTACGTAACGTACGTACGTACGTAACGTACGTACGTACGTAACGTACGTACGTACGTAACGTACGTACGTACGTAACGTACGTACGTACGTAACGTACGTACGTACGTAACGTACGTACGTACGTAACGTACGTACGTACGTAACGTACGTACGTACGTAACGTACGTACGTACGTAACGTACGTACGTACGTAACGTACGTACGTACGTAACGTACGTACGTACGTAACGTACGTACGTACGTAACGTACGTACGTACGTAACGTACGTACGTACGTACGTACGTACGTACGTGCGTACATACATACGTACAGACCATGGGCTAAAAATCACTTTTTTGACATCAGGGGATCCCAAAACGGATATTTCCAACCATTTCCCGATTTTGAAAATTTGGACCGATTGCAATACTTTCATTACTAGTATAGCTCCGCTAAACTGTAGTAATAGAAAGTAAAAAATCTGGTGTGAACATCACACGACTTTCCTTATCCTATTGAATGATGCTTATTTGAGTGTTCTTTTACCCTAACTTTTACAATATCTCTAACCGTTTTGTCGCTATAGCTGAAAACCGCCAAAAAACGGTCGAAATCTGTCAAAAGCGGTCAAAATACCGCCAAGCGCAGCAAACATCTCAACCAAACGTTTTGTGTTGCATCCTTATCACATTTGTGAACTACATACCAAATTTCAAGTCTCAAGCTTATACCATTCCCAAGATATTGTTAAATTACACCGAAAACCGTCAAAAAGCGGTAAAATGCCGCCAACCGTTGCACCAGTCTTAACCAAAATTTCGTGTCGCATCCTTGTCACATTTGACATCTACATACCAAATTTCAACTCTCTTTTTGGTCGAAAATTGGCCGCCGTAGGCGGTCGATTTTGGACTTAGAAAATTTTTCAAAAAAAAAGTTCAATTTTTGGACACTTTTTAATGATCTCTCATTACACGGGGAGTATTTTAAGATAGGAAATTTTCGACCAAAAATCGGCCGCCGTAGGCGGCTCAGGCTCGGGACTCGGGACATTTTTTTTTTTTTTTTTTTTTTTTTTTTTTCAAATACGTATTCCGCAAATGCAATAGAAAGTCGTGTGATGTTCACACCAGATTTTTTTTGTATTCTTTGTGCATCCCGGATAGGGGTTTTTTTTTTTTATTTTTTATCCCTGGGTGTCTCATGCAATATGCTATCAACTGTATCAGTCATCACTTTGTCAGGACCATATCCTCAGTTTCCTTTTACCAGGTGTCCTTCAGATTGGTAACGCCATAGGGGTATACCTACTCTAATTCTCGGGTGGTCTTTAACATGATTATTTCGAGATCTTTTAGTACATTACTGTGTTTTATTACATCTTCTCCATTGCTTCTGGCTGTGAGTTGGATTTCCTTTAGGGCCTATGCAGCTATTATTTTTGGGACAAAATTTGGGCCAGATGGACCTTACCTATTTTCTTGTCATTCATTTTGTAAAAAAAAAAAAAAAAAAAAAAAAAATTTTTGTATAGGTCATCAGGTTTTCTAGGATACTCCAGTAAGCAAAAGCTGGCATTAGTAGGTAGTGAAGTTACGGATTGGTTCAGTAAATTTAAGTAAAATCAAAGATTGTTCCGTTAAAAATCGACAATTCGAACAGTTATAAATTTTTTGTATTCTTTTCCTTGGTTTTTTCGTTACAAAGGTTTTTTGCTCTCATGCAACTCATCATTATCATCACTTATAATTTTTATTAAATTCTTACGAGCGCATCATCATCATCATTTTTAAATGCTTGCAAACCAATCCAATTTTGTTAAATGGGATGTAAATTGCATTACGCGTGATCTTTGACCATATGCCTTACCAGCCGCCCATACTTAATTGATATGTTTGATAGTAATTTTATTGTTTTTGGAGGATTTGATAGCATTATATTGGTTTTAGGGGATCGCTTTTTGTGTTCTTTTCCACTGTGTCTAATAGCATAATAATTATGCTATTTATTAAAACTAAGCCACATATGGATCTTCTTGCGTAACGCTAAAGACTCTGGTGTTGTACCAGCAAAACCTCGATGTGAAGTAGGTCCCCAGACATCAGCTTATCTTTCAACTAATGCTGAGAGCTGAGTAGATCTTGTTTGTACGAAAATAATAAAAAAAGGTTAAAAGGTGAGCTAGAGTGGTTAGTTATTGCCTCGGCTCTGTATGTTGGTAATAAATTGCTCTTTTTTCTGAGGTCTTGTGCTCTATGCTCTATTTTTTTAGGAGTGCGCTGAAATAGATGGTCGGCGTTCACTATTTAAACTACCTTAGGTACGAGTAGATAGTGTTTTTTTACTTGATGCTTTTAGTGTTTCGCTACTCGAATTGCATTTATTTTTTATGAACTTCAGGAGTAGAGTAGAAAGGAAAATACAAGATTAAGGCTAAAGTTTATTACTCTCGTTTGTAATCCTTGCAAGCCTTTGAATCTAGCTTTCCTTGCTTACACATAAATTTCGAAACCCAGGTTCACTCTTTTTTCTGTTCCTCTGAAAAACCGCAAATTTATAAGGATGAATCTTGACGTTCTTATTTAGCATTTTGCTCTTTGGGTTACGGAACGGTAAAGGGTATCGACTACGTCTTCTCCAAGCATACTCAGACACTCTGACAGACCGCGGTGTCAGAGAGTCTGAGCGTGAGTCACTCAGACGGTCGGACTGGCCTAGGTCTGAAGCTTTTCCGGTCACACAAGTAACACAAGGTCTGAGTTTTCTGAGCGTAAATGGCTGACCAAAGATTGTAGGCTCAGCAGTTAGTAGAGACCAAGAACGAATTCAGGGCAGAAGGGCACTGGCAGTGATTGAGGTCATAGATAATAACAAGAACAATTTTTTCCCCAATAGTTTGATAGAGGGGACTTATCATTCCGAAATCAAAGAGAGATGAAAGACAGGATAAAGACAGGTTGAAATAAACTTCTATCTATCTCAAGCCAGCCTAGTTAGCTTAGTTGGTAGTGCGTCTGCCTTGTAAGCGCTAGGCCGCGAGTTCGATTCCCGCCCGGGGCGGATTTTATCCTGATGGGATAATGTTCGTTCTCGGAACGGCTGGCTTTCCTCCTATCCATTCCTTCTCTCTTGATTTTGGGACGATAAGACCATAGCAGTTACAGTTCCCTCTGTCAAACCTCTTAACAAAAAAATACATGTGTTTTTTTTTTTTATCCTGATGGGATAATGTTCGTTCTCGGAACGGCTGGCTTTCTCCTATCCTGTCTTCCTTCTCTCTTCGATTTCTCTAGCAGTCACAGTTCCCTCTGTCAAACCTCTTTAAAAAAAAACTTGATATTTGCATTCGCTTAAAAAAGTACAGTTATTAGCAGTTACAGTTCCCTCTGTCAAACTCTTAAAAAAATATAATAAATAAATAAACTTCTATCTCTTACCTGATGTTTTATCGTCGATACTGCGTTGTCCCAATTTAGCAAACCACCGCAAGAATCTTCTTGCCGCGGACAGAGTACTTAGTCGATATGTATTGCTGTTACGAATACTCGTAGAAATCTCGTCAAAAAACCACCCACAATGGGTGTGGTGGCGAAGGGGAAAAACATTGAATTTAAAACGCAAGTTGCGTGGGCAAGTTGGTCTCTAAGTTTGCAATGATCAACACCTGATGGGCGTAATGAAATTGCTGAATTGGTGACAACTAGAGCAAAAATAAAATAAATAAGAAGCTCTAAAGCTATGTCCACACTCCACACATAGTCGACGGCCGTCGACCGATGACTGAAACCGTCCACACTGCCTCGACAACATAATTTCACCTCGTCAATCGACGGCCATCGACTGTGTGTGGACCTAGCTTAAGAGCATTTAGAGCAGTGTCTATCCACAAGTCTACACTAAGGCAAATGAACATCACCTTCAAACACCTTCAAATCCTTCAATGCGTCCACACAAAAAACTTTTTTTTCTCTTGTCTAGCCAAAATCCTTTGATTTTACCTAATCTATTGGTTCTAGTCGATTTCACAACTTAATATCTAATATGCAATTATGCAGCAACAGCTGATATGCAACATAATATTATGTAGCTAAATATGCACTAAAAAAACTCCTATCCACCTGACTTCACTGATATAATAGCAAGACAGGTTTGCCCATTTCAATTCGTGTTTGAAAAATCTCTCATTATTTTTCTCAATGTCGCCAAGTTTAGTGGAATTTCACACAAAACCACCACGTTACCAGGCACTTGATATAATGAATCTATGAGATAATCGGTGCATATAAAGTCATGTTTGGCCGGTGAGGGCCAGTCAGTTATTATGTAGCTGGTGGAGCAGGCCAGTAAGAAAGAGAGGAAGGCCAAAGTTGAGGTGGAGAGATAAGGTTGAAGAAGACTTAGGAGAGAATTTTTCTCTTTTGCTGATGCTTGGGATCGAGAAGAGAGGAGAGGTTAGATAGGATATGAAAGAGTAGAAAAAAAGAGGGTGACGGTGACCCCAAATATGGAACTTACGGTAAAGGGTATCGACTACGTCTTCTCCAAGCATTCTCAGACACTCTGACAGACCGCGGTGTCAGACAGTCTGTGCGTGAGTCGAGGCCTAGGTCACTCAGACGGTCGGACTGGCCTAGGTCTGAAGCTTTTCCGGTCACACAAGTAACACAAGGTCTGAGTTTTCTGAGCGTAAATGGCTGATCAAAGATTGCAGGCTCAGCAGTTAGTAGAGACCAAGAACGAATTCAGGGCAGAAGGGCAGTGATTGAGTTCTTAGATAATAACAAACAATTTTTTCCCCAATAGGTTTGATAGAGGGGACTTATCATTCCGAAATCAAAGAGAGAAGAAAGACAGGATAAAGACAGGTTGAAATAAACTTTTATAGACCAAAAACGAATTCAGGGCAGAAGGGCAGTGATTGAGTTCACAGATAATAACGAACAATTTTTTCCCCAATAGGTTTGATAGAGGGGACTTATCATTCCGAAATCAAAGAGAGATGAAAGACAGGTTGAAATAAATTTCCATCTCTTACCTGATGTTTTATCGTCGATACTGCGTTGTCCCAATTTAGCAAACCACCGCAAGAATCTTCTTGCCGCGGACAGAGTACTGGGAGTAGACTGATGATGATGTACCGAGTACAGACCATGGGCGACATGCGGCCCGCCCAGCGATGGCAAACTGCGGCATCCTGCGGCCTGCGATACGAGGGGACAGGGCGGTTGTTTCTCGGGCAGAATTATCAGAGACGGTCCCCTAGGAGGCATCCTGGGTCGGTCATAGAAGAGACTGAGAGATGGCGATGGACGACTCCTTTTGGTGACGGCATATACGCTTTCCGCAAAAGGTCGAGAAGGCACTTGACAGACGTGGGTGGATGAGAAAGATATGGAGTGGTTTTTTGGTTTTGGTTTTTGGTTGAAGTCGAAAGTAGTTAAAAACTGTTGGTTATTTTTTGGTGTTTTCTCTTTGGTTAGTTTTATAGGTAAATATTTTAAATTGGAAATCAATTTTTTTCTCTCTCAACCGGAAAGTTACAGGTTATTCGTACTTGGTACGATTAATTATTATTTAAGGTATTGGTATGTTTAATATATAACAACTAAAGGGCTATCCCCTGCGGGCATTTAGTTATCAAATCAGAACGTCAGCTAATCCTGAAGGTCCGTTCCCACTTGTCGTGAGTTTCATCCGATTTTTTTCCGAATATCCTGTAGGCAATGTAATTTAAATGAGAGTGTTCGCCACCTTTAAGTTCGATAGGTTCTCATGTTATCAAGTACCTATCAAAGTGTCACATGGTCAGTTATTAAGACCGACGACCATTAGGACACGTGGTTGGAGGTCAGCCAATCAGAACACAGGGAATATCAATGACACAGTACTCAAATCTTCATTTGACATTCAAACTTAAGTGGATTTTTTTTTTTTTTTTTTTCCCTCCCACTTTTGATGTTTTGGCCACAGTCGCCCCACAAAAGTGGTTTTTTTTTTTTTTTTTTGTCCTCTCACATTTGATGATTTGGCCACAGTCGCACTCGAAAAGCATAGCAGCCAGAGTCCATTACCATTGCCCCATATGGAACATTGAACATAAATCTGAATACATTAGCAAAGCTTCCAACATGTGAATTACATAATGGCATTCAGTGGTGTGCCGTCAGATTTTCAAAAAGGGAAGCTCTAAAATCTAAACCCATATATTTAATATGCCGATTTTTTGGTGGTCTTACACAATCCAGATTGAATACTCAGTTTCTACTTTGGGTGTATTTTCCTTTAGAAAAGGAACCGATACCAATGGAGCTCCATGTTAGATTTCCTATGGTTTAGTACAGACTTCATGTCAGTTTCCAAAAGGAAACCGGTTCCGATTATGAAAGTTTCTCGAAAGGAAAATACACCTTTTCAGTAACTGACAAACAGGGGCGGAGGGTGAGAAAACCCCATAGAGAGGAAGGGAAGCAGTTAGTTCCCATGGAGAACACGCCCAGGGGTGTATACTTTTTCGCCTCCCCCCCCCCCCCCCCACGGATACGCCTGGGGCTTTTTTTTCGAACGACACAAAAAGTCCTTGCAGGGAATGTAATTTAAATGAGAGTGTTCCCACTGCACAAGACACGATTCTTTTTTTTTCGAACGACACAAAAAGTCCTTGCAGGGAATGTAATTTAAATGAGTGCTCCCACTACGCACGACATGATTTTTTTCCGAATGACAAGTGGGCCTCAACGTAAAGGAAAGCTGACTACTGCGAGAGCCCAAGGAAAAGGGAATCCTGACTTATGAAGACCCATCGCCCAACTGAGGCACCTAGACCTATAACAACTAAGATGGAGATCCTCTGACATACCTAATATCACTGCGGGAGAACAATCACACACAATATTCACATGGAAATTCACACTGACGTAACAATAACTCAGGACTTGTACTCAATTGAATACGTGCATTGTTCCCTGTATTTCCAATAAATACATTGGGGTGAACATCCTAGTGTTCTGTGGAGAATTGGACCTGTGAATCGAGTGGAATTATTGGTCTATAACCCTGTTCTGGAGAATCATCGAATTCAATTCGTTAGACTATTGAGTATTGACTTCGTAAAAGAAAAAATACTCTAGAAGAGACTGGTAGAAAGAGAATAGAAGAACGAACAATACACGAGAACAGGATACAGAAGAGAACGGGGGAGAAATTCAACCTTGAAGGAAACCAATGCCAAGACAAGAGGCAAAAGTGCCCTCATGAATGGAATATACAATGAAAGGTATGTGGAAGAGACACCACTTGTCTACAAACTTGATCTGAATCACGATATGGCACTAGACACAAGTGCTCATGTGGACCACCCAACGTAGTCTTTTCGAACGACACAAAATGTCCTTGCAGGGAATGTAATTTAAATGAGAGTGTTCCCACTGCACAAGACACGATTCTTTTTTTTTCGAACGACACAAAATGTCCTTGATACTATCCCAATGATCACCATCAAGGCCGTCACACACTCACAAAAGTCTACCTCGTTCCCGCGTTCCGCCCCCATTGTTCCTCCTCGTTCCCGCCCTACCTCGTTCCCGCGTTCCGCTCAAAGTGTTAGGTGTAGGAGTTTAAACTGTCTATTGACCGTGGCTGGAGTTTGACTATATTTATGAGCATTTCACTTTTAACTATTCCATGTTCTAGGATCGTGATAGCTGACGTTAAGACCGGAGATCGTGGGTAGCTAATAGGTCACAACTTTTGTCTTGAAACGCCTTGACAAGTGACTACTGTGCTTTGATCTCACAAGAGGCAAAAGTACCCTCATGAATGGAATATACAATGAAAGGTATGTAGAAGAGACACCACTTGTCTACCTACTTGATCTGAATCACGATATGGCACTAGACACAAGTGCTCATGTGGACCACCCAACGTAGTCTTGAAGAAGAGATCACCCATCTTACGGGAATGTAATTTAAATGAGTGCTCCCACTACGCACGACATGATTTTTTTCCGAACGACAAGTGGGCCTCAACGTAAAGGAAAGCTGACTACTGCGAGACCCCGAGGAAAAGGGAATCCTGACTTATGAAGACCCATCGCCCAACTGAGGCACCTAGACCTATAACAACTAAGATGGAGATCCTCTGACATAATATCACTGCGGGAGAACAATCACACACAATATTCACATGGAAATTTACACTGACGTAACAATAACTCGAGACTCGTACTCAATTGAATACGTGCATTGTTCCCTGCATTTCCAATAAATACATTGAGGTGAACATCCTAGTGTTCTGTGGAGAATTGGACCTGTGAATCGAGTGGAATTATTGGTCTATAACCCTGTTCTGGAGAATCATCGAATTCAATTCGTTAGACTATTGAGTATTAACTTCGTAAAAGAAAAAATACTCTAGATGAGAATGGTAGAAAAGGAATAGGAAAACGAACAATACACGAGAACAGGATACAGAAGAGAACGGGGGAGAAATTCAACCTTGAAGGAAACCAATGCCAAGACAAGAGGCAAAGTGCCCTCATGAATGGAATATACAATGAAAGGTATGTAGAAGAGACACCACTTGTCTACAAACTTGATCTGAATCACGATATGGCACTAGACACAAGTGCTCATGTGGACCACCCAACGTAGTCTTGAAGAAGAGATCACCCATCTTACAATGGTGGTAGTAAGTTGTAAATCACTCTATGGTACTGGAACAATCTCATTACCAGATTTACCAGCATGATCATTGAACAAAAGTAACAAATATTAGGGTCATACCAGAAAACATTACTTTCCTTCCTATAGGATAAGGAAAGTAAAAAGGGAGTAAAAAAGTTTGAAAGAACGAAATACAATGATGCCAAAATCCGCTTAAGTTTGAACCCGATAAACAAACCCGTCTTTGAGGTTTTGCAACGTTGTAAACCATTCTAAAGATCACAAAAGGAATAACCCCAATCCTGGTGACAGGGTGCCACAAGTTTAGGGTGGAAGAACTCTATTATTGGGTTACTTCCCCTGATTTAGGCTGTTGGAATGCAATATTAGTGTCGAGCTTCCCGATATAGAGTTAGAGTGCCGGAACCCAGTCACCAGTTTGGGCTGCCGGCACCCTAGTTTTTTTCTCAGAGTAGGTTCAACATCATAATGAAAGCCTATCAAAGTTTATTAAATCGTGTTTCATCCCTAGACTCACTTAGTAAAGAGTTTTTGAAAAGGAAGGATAGTAGAAGTTTTCCGTCCAAAAATGTAGAAACAATAGTAAGGTAGATGGATCATTTGGACGATGTTGTCTTATCTAAGAATATATGGTTTGACAAAAGTTAGGTACAAGTAATAATCTTTTACCATTGTTCACCACCTTTCTCTGTAGCAAACACTCGTACTTTTCAATTTACTGTTGCTGATTTATTGAGCGTGTTTGGGGGTTGTGACACCTGTCGGTCACTTAATCTCCCCAATAGTTTATATGGGTTCCAGGCTTCCAGGGAATGTTGATCGAAATCGATTGAAAGTCGACGACTTGACGTGTGTGGACGAACCTTAACAAACCCTAGCGTGTGATGGCTATGGTCCCTGTGGACGAACCTTAACAAAACCTAGCGTGTGACCGCTATGGTCCGTGTTCTTGTCGTGATGTAACAAATTGTTACTAACAATCAAGATAGTCCAGATACTAGCACAATGTCACGTCAAATATGGCAGTCGCTTTTCTATGCAATCATACTTACTGTTATTATGGCATTAATACCAATTCGCGAACACACATACTTAAGTATGGGACTCCGCGATATAGCCAGGTACATAATACCTGAACAGCCATCATAATGGACATGAGACTCACATAGTATGAGAGGTCCACCACAGGACTGTATGGGGAGGGGCCATTCAGCCCGGGCCTCGTTTTTTTTTTTTTTTTGCTCCTAGATGTAGTAATATACGAAAAGTCAATATAGTATATAGGTAGGTAGTCTATATTTCTATAATTTGGTGCACTGCACACCCACCTACTTTTCGGATTCTTGGGCTCCCCCCCCTCGCTGAAATCTTGGATACAGGCCTGCCCCTCTTCTTTTTTTCTGTACCTTTTCCTAATCTGTCTTCTTCAACCTTATCTCTCCACCTCAACTTTGGCCTTCCTTTCTTTCTTACGGGCCTGCTCCACCAGATTCGTAATAACTGAATGGCCATCAACGGCCAAACATGACTTTATATGCACCGATTATCTCATACATGCATTTAATCAAGTGCCTGGTAACGTGGTGGTTTTGTGTGAAATTCCACTAAACTTGGCGACATTGAGACAAATAATGAGAGATTTTTCAAACACGAATTGAAATGGACAAACCTGTCTTGCTATTATATCAGTGAAGTCAGGTGGATAGGAGTTTTTTTAGTGCATATTTAGCTACATAATATTATGTTGCATATCAGCTGTTGCTGCATAATTGCATAGATATTGAGTTGTGTCTGCACTGAAATCGAGTGGAACCAATAGATTAGGAGTAAAATCAAAGGACTTTGGCTAGACAAGAGAAAAAAAAAATGTGTGGACGCATTGAAGGTGATGTTCATTAGCCTTAGTGTAGACTTGTGGATAGACACTGCTTTAAATGCTCTTAAGCTAGGTCCACACACAGTCGATGGCCGTCGATTGACGAGGTGAAATTATGTTGTCGAGGCAGTGTGGACGGTTTTAGTCATCGATCGACGGCCGTCGACTATGTGTGGAGTGTGGACACAGCTTTAGAGCTTCTTATTTATTTATTTTATTTTTTCTCAACTTGTCACCAATTCAGCAATTTCATTACGCCCATCAGGTGTTGATCATTGCAAACTTAGTAAGAGGCCAACTTGCCCACGCAACTTGTGTTTTAAATTCAATGTTTTTCCCCTTCGCCACCACACCCATTGTGGGTGGTTTTTTGATGAGATTTCTACGAGTAGGTATTCGTAACAGCAACAGCAATACATATTGACTGTCCTATAGTTTCAATTCCAGTTTGAACTGGTAATCAACATGTGCAAAAGATGCTAGAGACGCGAAAAAGCAAGAACGAAGAAATTCTCGCTGATAAAATTAGAATGACGAACTCAGGAGAATGATTATTTATTTATTGACACTCTAAGCGACAAGGCCATGTGTGGAAGGAGAATGATTGACTCAGTCAACTTTAAACTCTTACTTACTTACCTTAGTTAGCTAAGTACCTACTTAGCTAACCGAAATGGACCAGACTTAACCCAATCTTGATCAAAGCTAAAAAAAGGGATTTAGCTAAAAAAGAAAAAAAAAAAAAAAAAAAAAAAACCCTGTTCAACTTTTGAAAATTTTTCTAAGTCCGAAGTTTGAGACAACATTGACTTTGGTTGATATCTGGATGAGTGACTGTCCGATTTTTACAAAATTGTTACAGTCGCGTCCTTGGACCAGAAATCCCAGAAACAGAATCACCCTGTAGCTCTGTACATTAGATCTAGCTAGGCCAGAGTATCAAGAAGACCTTTTATAAGCATACTCTTAGCAGTAACCACTAGTAGAACAGGAGCTAATGCTACTAACCTAGGAGTAGCTAGGGCATGAGACAGTTACGCAATCCTATGTCTTGAGAATACACACATGACTTTATACGTACCTACTCAATGATCTGTCTTGGGGGGGTCATTGGTCAGTGGTTCAATGACAGGATCATTATGAATCTATTTCTGTATGAGGTTATGTCATTAAGGGACTTTTCAGACCTATTAGGGCAGGATAAACAAGGTATATTATATTATGATGTCAGTTTATCATTGGTTACCATTAGGTCATCAGGTTTTCTAGGATACTCCAGTAAGCAAAAGCTGGCATTAGTAGGTAGTGAAGTTACGGATTGGTTCAGTAAATTTAAGTAAAATCAAAGATTGTTCCGTTAAAAATCGACAATTCGAACAGTTATAAATTTTTTGTATTCTTTTCCTTGGTTTTTTCGTTACAAAGGTTTTTTGCTCTCATGCAACTCATCATTATCATCACTTATAATTTTTATTAAATTCTTACGAGCGCATCATCATCATCATTTTTAAATGCTTGCAAACCAATCCAATTTTGTTAAATGGGATGTAAATTGCATTACGCGTGATCTTTGACCATATGCCTTACCAGCCGCCCATACTTAATTGATATGTTTGATAGTAATTTTATTGTTTTTGGAGGATTTGATAGCATTATATTGGTTTTAGGGGATCGCTTTTTGTGTTCTTTTCCACTGTGTCTAATAGCATAATAATTATGCTCTTTATTAGAACTAAGCCACATATGTTATGAAACTTGCGTAACATTAAAGACTCTGGTGTTGTACTAACAAAACCTCGATGTGAAGTAGGTCCCCAGACATCAGCTTATCTTTCAACTAATGCTGAGAGCTGAGTAGATCTTGTTTGTACGAAAATCATATGTAAACTTGCGTAACGTTAAAGACTCTGGTGTTGTACTAACAAAACCTCGATGTGAAGTAGGTCCCCAGACATCAGCTTATCTTTCAACGTTTCAACTAATGCTGAGAGCTGAATAGATCTTGTTTGTACAAAAATAATAAAAAAAGGTTAAAAGGTGAGCTAGAGTGGTTAGTTATTGCCTCGGCGCTGTATGTTGGTAATAAATTGCTCTTTTTTCAGAGGTCTTGTGCTCTATGCATCTATGCTCTATTTTTTTAGGAGTGCGCTGAAATAAATGGTCGGCGTTCACTATTTAAACTACCTTAGGTACGAGTAGATGATGTTTTTTTACTTGATGCTTTTAGTGTTTCGCTACTCGAATTGCATTTATTTTTTATGAACTTCAGGAGTAGAGTAGAAAGGAAAATATGCAGTTTAGAATTTAGATGGAACTATTTTTCTCCTATTTTTGCCATAAAATTTAGGAGGGAAAAAAATATTGCACAAAGTACCAAGTTTATGGAGGGACATAAATTTTTACTGCACAATATTTCCGTGCATTTTTTCTTCTGCCCATCTTGTTAATTGAATTTTTAATTTTCTCCAGTGGGGAGGGGTCGTTTTTATAACGGCCGCGCCTGGGTGGGGCCATTCCTTGCACTCTATCTTGGTCCTAAGGGCCATGAATGGGTTAAAACAAAAATAATTGGGAACATGGTAAAAAAATGCAATGTTCCTTAACAACGTTCTTTATTGGTCATGCTTTGTCTGTTATTAGATAAAAAGTAATTAGAATTATAATCGATTCTATTGTCTAAAATATAAATGAACTCCCTAGTTGTTATATATTAAACATACCAATACCTTAAATAATAATTAATCGTACCAAGTACGAATAACCTGTAACTTTCCGGTTGAGAGAGGAAAAAATTGACTTCCAATTTAAAATATTTACTTACCTATAAAACTAACCAAAGAGAAAACACCGAAAAATAAACAACAGTTTTTAACTACTTTCGACTTCAACCAAAAACCAAAACCAAAAAACCACTCCATATCTTTCTCATCCACCCACATCTGTCAAGTGCCTTCTCGACCTTTTGCGGAAAGCGTATATGCCGTCACCAAAAGGAGTCGTCCATCGCCATCTCTCAGTCTCTTCTATGACCGACCCAGGATGCCTCCTAGGGGACCGTCTCTGATAATTCTGCCCGAGAAACAACCGCCCTGTCCCCTCGTATCGCAGGCCGCAGGATGCCGCAGTTTGCCATCGCTGGGCGGGCCGCATGTCGCCCATGGTCTGTACTCGGTACATCATCATCAGTCTACTCCCAGTACTCTGTCCGCGGCAAGAAGATTCTTGCGGTGGTTTGCTAAATTGGGACAACGCAGTATCGACGATAAAACATCAGGTAAGAGATAGAAGTTTATTTATTTATTATATTTTTTTAAGAGTTTGACAGAGGGAACTGTAACTGCTAAGGTCTTATCGTCCCGAAATCGAAGAGAGAAGGAAGACAGGATAGGAGAAACCCAGCCGTTCCGAGAACGAACATTATCCCATCAGGATAAAATCCGCCCCGGGCGGGAATCGAACCCGCGGCCTAGAGCTTACAAGGCA
>NW_007377590.1:180357-262393 GCF_000475195.1 Diaphorina citri
GTTTATGTTTATATTGGACACATAAGATATATTCATAATGACGCTTTGTTTCTACTTGACGGATGCCGGGGTCTTTGTTTCCTAATATGACAGCTTTGTCTTGTCTTTTTGACAGTTATTACCTTTGCCGTCTCATTTAAATTACATTCCCTGCAAGGACATTTTGTGTCGTTCGAAAAAAAAAGAATCGTGTCTTGTGCAGTGGGAACACTCTCATTTAAATTACATTCCCTGCAAGGACATTTTGTGTCGTTCGAAAAAAAAAGAATCGTGTCTTGTGCAGTGGGAACACTCTCATTTAAATTACATTCCCTGCAAGGACATTTTGTGTCGTTCGAAAAAAAAAGAATCGTGTCTTGTGCAGTGGGAACACTCTCATTTAAATTACATTCCCTGCAAGGACATTTTGTGTCGTTCGAAAAAAAAAGAATCGTGTCTTGTGCAGTGGGAACACTCTCATTTAAATTACATTCCCTGCAAGGACATTTTGTGTCGTTCGAAAAAAAAAGAATCGTGTCTTGTGCAGTGGGAACACTCTCATTTAAATTACATTCCCTGCAAGGACATTTTGTGTCGTTCGAAAAAAAAAGAATCGTGTCTTGTGCAGTGGGAACACTCTCATTTAAATTACATTCCCTGCAAGGACATTTTGTGTCGTTCGAAAAAAAAAGAATCGTGTCTTGTGCAGTGGGAACACTCTCATTTAAATTACATTCCCTGCAAGGACATTTTGTGTCGTTCGAAAAAAAAAGAATCGTGTCTTGTGCAGTGGGAACACTCTCATTTAAATTACATTCCCTGCAAGGACATTTTGTGTCGTTCGAAAAAAAAAGAATCGTGTCTTGTGCAGTGGGAACACTCTCATTTAAATTACATTCCCTGCAAGGACATTTTGTGTCGTTCGAAAAAAAAAGAATCGTGTCTTGTGCAGTGGGAACACTCTCATTTAAATTACATTCCCTGCAAGGACATTTTGTGTCGTTCGAAAAAAAAAGAATCGTGTCTTGTGCAGTGGGAACACTCTCATTTAAATTACATTCCCTGCAAGGACATTTTGTGTCGTTCGAAAAAAAAAGAATCGTGTCTTGTGCAGTGGGAACACTCTCATTTAAATTACATTGCCTACAGGATATTCGGAAAAAAATCGGATGAAACTCACGACAAGTGGGAACGGACCTTCAGGATTAGCTGACGTTCTGATTTGATAACTAAATGCCCGCAGGGGATAGCCCTTGTTCCAAGTCCCTTTCAGCTTCAGCGAGTCTTTTGAATAGTGTTGTGGATGTTGGTCCACTCTTTTTCGTATCTGTTCATTTTCTTCTTTCGTTGTCTTCCTGTGTCCCCTTTCCCTTCCATAATTTTCCTTAGAAGCTCAGTACATCCGTGTTCCCTACTTTTTTTGTCCGACCTTCAGGCGTCTACAGTTTCTCTTCCTCTCCTTTCCCCTCCTCTCTCCCTGTCTTTCTTTCTCTCTCTCCCCCCTCTCTCTCCTCTCCCCCTCCCCCTCCCTCCCTCTTATTCAAAAAGCTAAAAAGTATGAAGCCTGACATTTATTCCAACAAGGTTTCTTCGCCTTAAATTAAATTAGTCCTGAAGGCTTAAACATGGAGCCCCAGGGACAAAATGTTGCTCCCAGCCCGACCGGAGCAGGCTGCAACACTGCTTTGACCCAGACCTAATGTTCAACGTAGATGCGTTTGAGAGAGGCTATAAAGTCAGGCTATCAGGCTGTAAAAAAGGGTCACAAATTAAGTTCCAGCTTACAGAGTTACAACCTTGGGTGTTCTCTTGCAACAGCCTTTGTCCCAAGGAATTGCTCGCCATAAAAGCTGTTGATGTAATAGCACACTGTTATTCCGTCTTTGCAGTGTTCTCTTGCAACAGCCTTTGTCCCAAGGAATTGCTCGCCATAAAAGCTGTTGATGTAATAGCACACTGTTATTCCGTAACTTTTACAATATCTCTAACCGTTTTGTCGCTATAGCTGAAAACCGCCAAAAAGCGGTCGAAATCTGTCCAAAAGCGGTCAAAATACCACCAAGCGCAGCAACCATCTCAACCAAACCTTTTGTGTTGGAGCCCCAGGGACAAAATGTTGCTCCCACTCCGACCGGAGCAGGCTGCAACACTGCTTTGACCCAGACCTAATGTTCAACGTAGATGGATAGAGCGTTTGAGAGAGGCTATAAAAGTCAGGCTGTAAAAAAGGGTCACAAATTAAGTTCCAGCTTACAGAGTTACAACCTTGGGTGTTCTCTTGCAACAGCCTTTGTCCCAAGGAATTGCTTGCCATAAAAGCTGTTGATGTAATAGGACACTGTTATTCCGTCTTTGCAGTGTTCTCTTGCAACAGCCTTTGTCCCAAGGAATTGCTCGCCATAAAAGCTGTTGATGTAATAGCACACTGTTATTCCGTCTTTGCAGTGTTCTCTTGCAACAGCCTTTGTCCCAAGGAATTGCTCGCCATAAAGGCTGTTGATGTAATAGCACACTGTTATTCCGTCTTTGCAGAGATCCCTCCAATACCTATCCAGTAAAAATAAATAAATATCACTACTTCCAGTTGTACAGTCTAACAAACATCACCATAGATATTTATTTACATATCTACAAAAAATATCATCAAGCCCATTGACTTTCAAAAACAGAATAATTTCTTTTCTTCCAGATTTGTTCTTTTCAAACGGCACTTTGAAAAGTACACGGACACACTATTTTCAGAACTTCTTACCCGTCTCCCTGGAAATACGATAGACACAAGATTTACTACATCTTAAGCAATCATATTACGTATTGCCTATATGACATAAAAAGCCATATTATATCCTTAATTCCCAAAAATCAAATGGCACTAGGATTGAAGAGGTCTATTTAAGAAGGCCCTTTTCCCTGTATTATTTTATATTGGAAAGGCTCTTCTTTCAAAGATCAAAGGTGTCCTCATCTCCTCGTACATTCTCTTGTGTAGGTTAATTAGACTGTTAGATGATACTTTTCCTAACTTTATGAATGACTTCCTGTAAACAAAGACCCCGGCATCCGTCAAGTAGAAACAAAGCGTCATTATGAATATATCTTATGTGTCCAATATAAACATAAACAAGCTGGATTCTATACTTTATCTTCATAGGCATTCCGATATTTATATAGCGTCATGTATTTATGTAGCTATCCTATGTAATATGTACCTATTATGTATTGAGACGTTTAAACAGTTCATGTACCCATCAAGTTTGTTCACATTATAAGTAGGCTTTGAACTCCTGACGATACTGTTCAAGTCAGTAGTCATGTTGTAAAAACAAGAAGAAGAAATGAACAGTTATTTGGCAGTTAGTCATACTCAAGTTGCAGGCGCGATTTGAGGGGATTCAAATTGGGGTGGGGCAGAGCGCAGTGTTTTCGGGTTACTTTCAGGTATGCTTTTATGAGAGGAACTTTCAAGGAAACTTGTATCTCAGTGAAATAATCTCACCTTGTTTTTCACCATCTTCCATCTTAAAATCATGAATTAACCTGCAGCGCCTCCTTTGTGTGGCTTCTACAATAAAAGTTTCTGCCCATTCTATTAGCGAATTGTCAATTATTCAAAACTCGTTAAGGCATTTCTACACGTTCCCGTAAATTCTCCAAAATTTGACCCTGATTGAAGAACAAAGTAGTAAAGTAACTCGTTCCGAATTTTCTGGAAATCCCCAAATGCTCACTCGAAGTTCGAGCCTGAATCACAAAGTAGTACCAAGACACATTATACATTTCTTGTTTGATTTATTCAGGTTTTTCTGTGCTTGTGATGTGCTCAGAATTGAAATGATTGTGTTGGAAAATGTTATAAACGCTAGAGTCTTCACATTAAACGGTTGATATACTTTACCCTCGGTTGAGAGAGCGTTGATCTCTGTATGATTTCGCGGTATGAAACGTGTAAATTTATTCTTGAAATATTCACTGATTTTGGGTTTTTGTGGTTAAATCTGTGATGCTACTGATGATTTATGCCCTTAGCGACAACTTCTGAATCTTCAGATTCAATAATGCAAGAATAAAATCCTTCCCGCGATATGAAACGTGTAAATTTATTCTTGAAATGTTCACTGATTTTGGGTTTTTGTGGTTAAATCTGTGATGCTACTGATGATTTATGCCCTTAGCGACAACTTTTGAATTTTCAGATTCAATAATGCAAGAATAAAATCCTTCCCCACTTGGATCCGATTGCCAAGAACTTGTGTTGCTAAAGGTAGAAACACACTACTATCACGTCATTGGCGTGACTATCACGTTATGTGACGTGAGGCGATGGAGGCAGTGTAGCTACCGCTACCATGAACAAAATCACCTATTATGGGAGAACTTTGAACTACATCTTTCTGACTCCCCATGAGCTCACGTGACGTGATAGTTGTGTGTTTCTAGCTTAATAGGAACGCAAAGTAGAAACAACTCAGAGGTCCTATTCAAGCCTTTCATCGATTCCGTAGGTAAAATGGTTCTGAGTGTGACGTACTTTTCAGTCTATTGAAATTTGCATTAGTCAGGTATTCAGTATTCACGTAATTCACGACTGTGCAGAACAGTATAGACTATAAACTATGGGTGTGGGTGGAATCAATCGTTGAAGTGTGGCCCAATTTCAAAAGAATTCCTACCATGAACAAAATCACCTATTATGGGAGAACTTTGAACTACATCTTTCTGACTCCCCATGAGCTCACGTGACGTGATAGTTGTGTTTCTGCCTTAATAGGAACGCAAAGGAGAACAACTCAGAGGTCCTATTCAAGCCTTTCTTCGATTCCGAAGGTAAAATGGTTCTGAGTGTGACGTACTTTTCAGTCTATTGAAATTTGCATTAGTCAGGTATTCACGTAATTCACGACTGTGCAGAACAGTATGGACTTTGGACTATGGGTGTGGGTGAAATCAATCGTTAAAGACGTTGAAGTGTGGCCCAATTTCAAAAGAATTCTTCACACGACCAACTTCAATGGTACTCACAATCATAGACGAGAAAGAAAGTTGAGAAGTTATGCATTGGGTTTTACTGGCGAAAAAAATTTGGCACTTGGAAGTGTGTCATAGACCACACCAGTGACATTGTTGGTTTAGCCACCCAAGGCTTGTACAAATAGAAAGTTGGATCACAATAGGTATCTGGATGGTCTAGGAATGATTGAACGTGGCCCAAGCGTCATGCCAAAAATAATTATTTTTTAAAATACAATATGAGATATCATCATTCATCACAACCGGCACCTTTCTTTCCTGGGAAAAAAATCGTCCCTTGGCACGTAGATTCGTACAAGCTTAACTCATATTTTGGGGCTGTTTACCCTTAAAATTTAACCCATATTTCAGGGCTGTTTACCCCTACACCTAAGCCTCAGGGTCAGAGTGGTCCTTTTGTGTATGGAGTAATGCTGATTCCTAACTGAGCTTGAAGATTCAGTAGCTTTTTCGTTAGGTGTTTCTCATGGATGTCTTGCGGAAGAAAGTTGGATCACAATAGGTATCTGGATGGTCTAGGAATGATTGAACGTGGCCCAAGCGTCATGCCAAAAATAATTATTTTTTAAATACAATATGAGATATCATCATTCATCACAACCGGCACTTTTCTTTCCTGGAAAAAAAAAATCATCCCTTAGCACGTAGATTCGTACAAGCTTAACTCATATTTTGGGGCTGTTTTCCCCTAAAATTAAGCCTCAGAGTCAAAGTGGGTGTTTTGTGTATGGAGTTAAGCTGATTCCTAACTGAGCTTGAAGATCCGGGGTTCAGTAGCTTTTTCGTTAGGTGTTTCTCATGGAAGTCTTGCGGAAGATAACCCAAATCATCCCTTAGCACGTAGATTCGTACAAGCTTAACTCATATTTTGGGGCTGTTTTCCCCTAAAATTAAGCCTCAGAGTCAGAGTGAGTGTTTTGTGTATGGAGTTAAGCTGATTCCTAAATTCCTAACTGAGCTCGAAGATCAGGGCGCTCTTCAGTAGCTTTTTCGTTAGGTGTTTCTCATGGATGTCTTGCGGAAGGTAACCCTACAGTAAGTCTACATAGTAGTAGAAAGTTACATTCGAGGATGGCTCTCTATTATCAAAATTAGAGTTCTCATATATCTACATTGAGTTGAAGAATTTGAAGTTCCATGTCTCGGTTGAAATGCGAACCCATGTTACTAAAACAGGACAAGTATCTTCAGTAAATGACTTACTAATCTTGGTTCCTACCGGGATTTGAACCCGTAACCTCCAGATCAAGAGTCAATGGACCCTTGCCAACACAGCCAACACACAGACAGAAGTTGTGTGTCATGTAGGCAAAACTTGGCATTAAGGGAAGAACCGAGAGGTACAAACTAAGGGTTTTTGTATGACTGTATGTCAAATAATACATTAGTAAATAGATAGTACCTACGTAACAACACACAGACAGAAGTTGTGTGTCATGTAGGCAAAACTTGGCATTAAGGGAAGAACCGAGAGGTACAAACTAAGGGTTTTTGTATGTCAAATGATAGATTAGTAAATAGATAGTACCTACGTAAATAGAGCACTATCACTATTCCTATAACTATACCCTATAACAGTGCCTTGTGGTCTGGTAATCTGAATGCTTCAGACTTATGTGGCGTATGGTACAGGTGGGCCAATAAATGGTACGTTTTTTAGGTGGGCGAATAAATGGTACACTTACCCTATTTACGTGAACATTTTTCAGGATTTCTTTTTCACTGGTCATAGATTTGGCAAGTTGTGAAACTATCTATGGCTTTAAGCAACGACCGATATAATGAATTGTGGCCTTTATTAGGACGGGTGACCGACTGTTCGTGGCCATACAGCGGCCATTTAGGTCATTAACCGTCAACCTAGCACGAGCAATTGAAGAACTATGTAGTTCCAATTTTAAACTCGTGTTTCAATTCAATTACTCGTAAAGTAGATCAAAGCACAGTAGTCACTTGTCAAGGCGTTTCAAGACAAAAGTTGTGACCTATTAGCTACCCACGATCTCCGGTCTTAACGTCAGGTTACACGATCCTAGATCAAGGCGTTTCAAGACAAAAGTTGTGACCTATTAGCTACCCACGATCTCCGGTCTTAACGTCAGGTTACACGATCCTAGAACATAAAATACTTAAAAGTGAAATGCTCATAAATATAGTCAAACTCCAGCCACGGTCATTAGACAGTTTAAACTCCTACACCTATTTGAGTGGTAACAATGGGGGCGGAACGCGGGAACGAGGTAGACTTTTGTGAGTGTGTGACGGCCTTGATGGTGATTATTGGGATAGTATTAAAGAGGGAGCTTTTGTTGTGTCGATTTTTGGCGTGTATCCCATCTTGTATTCATATTTCAACCATCCTGTATTCACATTTCAAGTACTTCGCCACTGGACCTCTCCTATTTAGTATTCATATTTGAATATTCTTCAGCTACTTCGGATGGATATTCTCTCTTTCACGCCATTTTCATGATCCAAACAGGAGTTTTTAAAAACTCCTCCTTTTTGGATCACTGAAAACTCTTTTTTGGATGATTAAAAAAAGTTATACTGAGATATTGTTTCCCCTTATTGGGGATGTGTTATATCTCAGTTAAATGTTGTAAAAATATATATTTTTGCAGTTTTCAGTATTTAATTTTGTATTAATGATCCTTATTATTTCCCCGTATTAAAGGTCTTTTTACCAGGAACACGAAAGTGGTGGTGCAAACTTTGTCCAGAAAACCATAAAGTCAAAAATCCAAAAAAACTGTTATGTTAAGCTACGCCGAGCAAGGCCAATAAATGGATGGGTGACTTAAAGTTAATTGAGTAATTGTGGGATTTTTTTTTCACATTTTCTCACACAATTGAGCTCTGATCTTGAAATTTGTCGCGACGACCTATGAACTCAAAGCGAGAAAGTTTTAGATAACACTTCAGTCGATCATTTAAGACCGGTTTTAGCGTCATCTATGTTAAGCTACGCCGAGCAAGACCAATAAATGGATGGGTGACTTGGACCTTATATTGGGAATAAAGGGAGAACGGGCTCTAGTCTTGATTTTAAATCATTCCATGAAAGTAAAATCGAAAAATCAAATCAAGATAATAATAATAAACTGAATATTATAAAATAGGTAGGTACATAAATATTGATTTTCCTTGACCAAGATCGAAAAATTCCCGGAGGGACGGGCCCCGCTTGTTGGCATATATGTATCCCATCTTGTATTCATATTTCAACCATCCTGTATTCACATTTCAAGTACTTCGCCACTGGACCTCTCCTATTTAGTATTCATATTTGAATATTCTTCAGCTACTTCGGATGGATATTCTCTCTTTCACGCCACCATGATCTTGCTAACAATATCCCGATGATGTCGAGAATATTTGAAACTTCAATCATTCATCATCATTATCTCTTTACCATTATCATAACCAAATTACCATATTGTCCAATTTCACAACACCTCCCAATACACTTTCTCAGGTCCTTGGTGTAAAGCTTGAGTTTTTTTTTGTACCCACCAGTCCAACGAACTACCTTGTAGACGTAGAACAATGACTAACTGCAGAAGTAATTAAGTATTTATGTTTAAATTTTGTCCTTAAAATGGTGATTTATGTCCTTAAAATGTTGATGTGTATTTTCAAATGAACAATGAATGAGATTTTCAGATGTGGGATCAGTACCCACCAGTCCAACGAACTACCTTGTAGACGTAGAACAATGACTAACTGCAGAAGTAATTAAGTATTTATGTTTAAATTCTGTCCTTAAAATGGTGATTTATGTCCTTAAAATGTTGATGTGTATTTTCAAATGAACAATGAATGAGATTTTCAGATGTGGGAACTATGTTTATGTTTATTGATAACATGAAATTTCCTCATTTTCTGATTTCAGGTAAATATAATTGCTGATTGAAAGTTTGACAGGAAAAACAGTGAAATAAAAATTTTCTTCATACTTAGGGTAAGTTATTATTTGAAAAACTATAAAAAGCCATATTATATCCTTAATTCCCAAAAATCAAATGGCACTAGGATTGAAGAGGTCTATTTAAGAAGGCCCTTTTCCCTGTACTATTTTATATTGGAAAATGGCTCTTCTTTCAAAGATCAAAGGTGTCCTCATCTCCTCGTGCATTCTCTTGTGTAGGTTAGACTGTTAGATGATCCTTTTCCTAACTTTATGAATGACTTCCTGAGGAAAGAAGGACTTTTCAGTCTCATTCTGGACAGGAAACGCATCAACAGAAGATTTTCTTTTTCGTCATTTTTATTTTGTTCACTAATAGGCTCAAATCTCAACATTCTGATCTTAGTCACAAGTGTCACAACCTAGAGATCCAAGCCAATAGGATGCCTGAGGAAAAGGACTTTTCAGAGTTTCCAGTCTCATCCTGGACAGGAAACGAATCAACAGGGTTTTCTCTTCAATTATTTCTTAACTAAGTATAGTACTCTCAGTAGGCTCCATAAACTTTCTGATTTCAGTCTCAACCTAGAGATTTCGAGATCCAAGTCAATTATTTCTTAACTAAGTATAGTACTCTCAGTAGGCTCCATAAACTTTCTGATTTCAGTCTCAACCTAGAGATTTAGAGATCCAAGGCAGTAAGCAGATTATCCTGCTAGCTATGTAGAAGATAGATGAGAACCTAGAGATCCAAGCCAATAGGATGCCTGAGGAAAAGGACTTTTCAGAGTTTCCAGTCTCATCCTGGACAGGAAACGAATCAACAGAGTTTTCTCTTCAATTATTTCTTAACTAAGTATAGTACTCTCAGTAGGCTCCATAAACTTTCTGATTTCAATCTCAACCTAGAGATTTAGAGATCCAAGGCAATAAGCAGATTATCCTGCTAGCTATGTAGAAGATAGATGAGGATCAATTATAAATTAGTACCACTCTAGTTCTTCGCCGTGGTGGATTTAAATCTATTTTCTTATTTTCTCGGAGAGTAATAGGTTATACCGGGTGTCAAAAAGTAGGTTCTTTAGAAAGTTAGAATAATCCCAAGATCTGAGTACCACTACTTCCAGTTGTACAGTCTAACAAACATCACCATAGATATTTATTTACATATCTACAAATATCATCAAGCCCATTGACTTTCAAAAACAGAATAATTTCTTTTCTTCCAGATATTTTGTTCTTTTCAAATGTCATTTTGAAAAGTACACGGACACACTATTTTCAGAACTTCTTACCCGTCTCCCTGGAAATACCATAGACACAAGATTTACTGCATCTTAAGCAATCATATTACGTATTGCAGTAGGCACTTGCCTTTATGAAAGTCTGTTTAGTTTCCTGTTCAGGAAAAGACTGAAAAGTCCCCGTTCCAGAAAAATCTTCGTACTGTGCAAAAGTTAAAGTAAACTCATTTATTTATACTGCTCAAATAGGACTACAGTTTGTATACCCCCAGTACTAGGCTTTTTTTTGCCTTTGCGGGGTTTGAATTCACGCCCTCCTGATTACCAGGCTAGCAGGCCACTACATCAACGAAGTAGGTTATGACGTAATATTACTGAAGGAAAACCTTTGGAAAACATTGCATAGCCATTCTAATGGTTTCTTTGACGTTAAAATATTGCCAATTGCTGAGTCCAAAATATTCAGAAACGACATTAAAATACAAAGAAGGGAAATAGATATTTTCCCAGTCAGTCAATATCTTATGTGTCCAATATAAACATAAACAAGCTGGAATCTATGCTTTATCTTCATAGGCATTCCGATATTTATATAACGTCATGTATTTATGTAGCTATCCTATCAGTCAGTCAATATCTTATGTGTCCAATATAAACATAAACAAGCTGGAATCTATGCTTTATCTTCATAGGCATTCCGATATTTATATAGCGTCATGTTTTTATGTATCTATCCTATGTACCCATAGATACATAAGTAATATGTACCTATTATGTATTGAGACGTTTAAACAGTTCACGTACCCATCAAGTTTGTTCACATTATAAGTAGGCTTTGAACTCCTGACGATACTGTTCAAGTCAGTAGTCATGTTGTAAAAACAAGAAGAAGAAATGAACAGTTATTTGGCAGTTAGTCATACTCAAGTTGCAGGCGCGATTTGAGGGGGATTCAAATTGGGGTGGGGCAGAGCGCAGTGTTTTCGGGTTACTTTCAGGTTTGCTTTTACGAGAGGAACTTTCAAGGAAACTTGTATCTCAGTGAGATAATCTCACCTTGTTTTTCACCATCTTCAATCTTAAAATCATGAATCAACCTGCAGCGCCTCCTTTGTGTGGCTTCTACAATAAAAGTGTCTGCCCATTCCATTAGCGAATTGTCAATAATAAGTTTCAACGACTTACATTAAAGAGTCAAGTAAGAAGTCAACCCAATTCTCGTGATATCCTTCCATACAGGGTGAACCAGTAGGTACCTTTTTTTTTGTTTTTTTTTTGTGTTCATACTTTATATCTAACTAGTTGCCTAGTTACTTTATACCTAGGTAATTATTTGTTCCTTGAGTGATTTTTCTTAGATATAAGGACACTTATGGTAATTATTTATCAGTGGCTCTTGGGGAAAAGGAGGAGAAACTACTTTTGAAAATTAAAATATAAAATCCCCTTTTATTTCTGATACCTACATCCAGTATATTATCTCTCTCTGGGAAAATGTACCAGTAATTTAATATAGGTCAAAAACACAGTCTCTTCTTCCGCCCCAGTATATTATCTCTCTCTGGGAAAATGTACCAGTAATTTAATATAGGTCAAAAACACAGTCTCTTCTTCCGCCCTCTCTCTCTCTCTCTCTCTCTCTCTCTCCCTCCCTCTCTTTCTCTTTCTCTCTCTCTCTATCCTTACCTCCCATCCTATCCTTCCCTCCCAAAAGCTCATTATCTGTTAGTTCCAAACTTTCAAACGCGAAATCCCCAAAGCTCTCTCCCTCCCTCCCTCTCCCCCCCTTTTCTCTCCTTCTTTCTTCTTCCCATTGGCTTCTGAGATTACGTCCGATTTTTTTTTCTCCCTGAATGCAGATGGAAGAGGGTAGAATTTTGCGGAATATTGGGAAGGATTTTTACTTTCCTTATCCTATAGGAAGGAAAGTATTTTGTAAATAATAGAAAGTACAAAAAAATCATTGTTTCTTCTTTTAGGTTCTATACTCGTAGTTAGTAGAACACATTTTTGGGGTGTGGTATGTTTCTACTTTTAAATGTGAGCTTGTAGACCGGGCCTTCATATTTATGCTTACCATTCAGAACCGAAGTGTAAACAAAACCTGGAACAAGTGTGTGTTGCTGAGAAGTGAGGTTTCAAAGTGTTGACGTTAGCACAATCCATTTCCTTACACACTGGAGGGAACTTTTTTCACAATGCGACGATTGTTGTGGCTGATTTGTTAACTTGCTGATGGCAGCATGACTGTTCGCACATCATTTTAGGTATGCTCTCAGCTTACACGTTGTAAGTTGTTATCCTAGTACACTTTACACTCTTTTCAGCGTAATTATTATGTGTGTTTTGCTTGTGTTATTTAGATTCATCTTCTTATAACCTAAAATCGAAGATCAATGTTAAATAGATACCTAGTTACATAGTAAGGATTTTCTTCAGGAAAGTCGGTTCCTACCAAAGTTGGATCACAATAGGTATCTGGATGGTCTAGGAATGATTGAACGTGGCCCAAGCGTCATGCCAAAAATAATTATTTTTTAAATATATGTACAATATGAGATATCATCATTCATCACAACCGGCACCTTTCTTTCCTGGGGGAAAAAATCATCCCTTAGCACGTAGATTCGTACAAGCTTAACTCATATTTTGGGGCTGTTTTCCCCTAAAATTAAGCCTCAGAGTCAGAGTGGGTGTTTTGTGTATGGAGTTAAGCTGATTCCTAAATTCCTAACTGAGCTCGAAGCGCTCTTCAGTAGCTTTTTCGTTAGGTGTTTCTCATGAATGTCTTGCGGAAGGTAACCCTACAGTAAGTCTCCATAGTAGTAGAAAGTTACTTCGAGGATGGGTCTCTATTATGAAAATTAGAGTTCTCATATACCTACATTTGGTTGAAGAATTGGAAGTTCCATGTCTCGGTTGAAATGCGAACCCATGTTACTGAAACAGGACAAGTATCTTCAGTAAATGACTTACTAATCTCTGCTTAGAGGATAACACTTAACGTAGAAACACAATACCATCACGTCTCTTGACGTGACAGTAGTGTGGCTGCCCTGAACGAAATTACCAACAATATTACGGGAACACTTTGAACATCTTTCTGACTCCCCATGTGCTCAATGCTCACGTGACGTGATGGTAGTGTGTTTCTACTTTTAAACGTGAGTTTGTAGACCGGGCCTTCATATTTATGCTTACCAGTCAGAACCAGAACCGAAGTGTAAACAAAACCTGAAACAAGTGTGTGTTGCTGAGAAGCGAGGTTTCAAAGTGTTGACGTTAGCAGTATCCATTTCCTTACACACTGGAGGGAACTTTTCTCACAATTCGACGATTGTTGTGGCTGATTTGTTAACTTGCTGATGGCAGCATGAATGTTCGCACATTATTTTAGGCATGCTCTCAGCTTACACGTTGTAAGTTGTTATCCTAGTAAACTTTACACTTTTTTCAGCGTAATTATCATGTGTGTTTTGCTTGTGTTATTTAGATTCATCTTCTTATAACCTGAAATCGAAGATAAATGTTAAATAGATACCTAGTTACATAGTAAGGATTTTCTTCAGGAAAGTCGGTTCCTACTTCCCCATGTGCTCACGTGACGTGATGGTAGTGTGTTTCTACTTTCAAACGTGAGCTTGTAGACCGGGCCTTCATATTTATGCTTACCATTCAGAACCGAAGTGTAAACAAAACCTAAAACAAGTGTTTGTTGCTGAGAAGTGAGGTTTCAAAGTGTTGACGTTAGCAGAATCCATTTCCTTACACACTGGAGGGAACTTTTCTCACAATGCGACGATTGTTGTGGCTGATTTGTTAACTTGCTGATGGCAGCATGAATGTTCGCACATCATTATAGGCATGCTCTCAGCTTACACGTTGTAAGTTGTTATCCTAGTAAACTTTACACTCTCTTCAGCGTAATTATTATGTGTGTTTTGCTTGTGTTATGTTATTTAGATTCATCTTCTTATAACCTGAAATCGAAGATAAATGTTAAAATAGATACCTAGTTATCTAGTTCCTAGATACATAGTAATGGTTTTCTGCAGGAAAGTCAATTTCTGCCGGAATTCGAACCCATAACCTCCGAATCAAGAGTCAATGGACCCTTGCCAACACAGCCAACACACAGAAGTTGTGTGTCATGTAGGCAAAACTTGGTATTAAAGGAAGAACCGAGAGGTACAAACTAAGGGTTTTTGTATGTCAAATAATAGATTAGTAAATAGATAGTAGATAGTACCTACGTTAATAGAGCACTATCAATATTCCTATAACTATAACCTATAACAGTGCCTTGTGGTCTGGTCTGGTAATCTGAATGCTCTTCATTCAAGAGAGATGTGTGCGGGTGTGCATTGAAATAGGTGTCTCTATTCAACAGGACGTGTATCTCTTTATACTTTCTAGACTTGTACATACTTTTCAACCAACTGTAACCCAGAAAACCCGTAAACACTTTCTCTCGACCCAGAGATGACTGTGATTGTAGTCATGTGAGCGAATAAAAGTTTTAATTCAACTGTTGGTAGTGTACCACGGTTCAAACAGCGCTGTTCATGATCATGTAACACATTTGCTAGATATGAAACACATTTGCGGTGGAACAACCAAAACTAAACTATGTAACTGTAGTTTTTTTTTTTTACCCACTTCTAAAAGGGGGGGGACTCCAAAAATGAAGGAACAAGACTTGACCGTCTATTTACGTGAACATTTTTCAGGATTTCCTTTTCACTGGTCATAGATTTGACAAGGTGTGAAACTATTTATCTATGGCTTTAAGCAACGACCGATATAATGAATTGTGGCCTTTGTTATAGGACGGGTGACCGACTGTTCGTGGCCATACAGCGGCCATTTAGGTCATTAACCGTCAACCTAGCACGAGCAATTGAAGAACTATGTAGTTCAATTTTAAACTCGTGTTTCAATTCAATTACTCGTAAAGTAGATCAAAGCACAGTAGTCAAAGAGTTTCAAGACAAAAGTTGTGACCTATTAGCTACCCACGATCTCCGGTCTTAACGTCAGGTTACACGATCCTAGAACATGGAATAGTTAAAAGTGAAATGCTCATAAATATAGTCAAACTCCAGCCACGGTCAATAGACAGTTTGAACTCCTACACCTAACACTTTGAGTGGTAACAATGGGGGCGGAACGCGGGAATGAGGTAGACTTTTGTGAGTGTGTGACGGCCTTGATGGTGATTATTGGGATAGTATTAATAAAGAGGGAGCTTTTGTGTCGATTTTTGGCGTGTATCCCATCTTGTATTCATATTTCAACCATCCTGTATTCACATTTCAAGTACTTCGCCACTGGACCTCTCCTATTTAGTATTCATATTTGAATATTCTTCAGCTACTTCGGATGGATATTCTCTCTTTCACGCCACCATGATCTTGCTAACAATATCCCGATGATGTCGAGAATATTTGAAACTTCAATCATTCATCATCATTATCTCTTTACCATTATCATAACCAAATTACCATATTGTCCAATTTCACTCTCCTATTTAGTATTCATATTTGAATATTCTTCAGCTACTTCGGATGGATATTCTCTCTTTCACGCCACCATGATCTTGCTAACAATCCCGATGTTGTAGACTTGTTGAGAACATTTGAAACTTCATTCATCATCATTATCTCCTTACCATTATCATAACCAAATTACCATATTGTCCAATTTCTCAACACCTCCCAATACACTTTCTCAGGTCCTTGGTGTAAAGCTTGAGTTTTTTTTTGTACCCACCAGTCCAACGAACTACCTTGTAGACGTAGAACAATGACTAACTGCAGAAGTAATTAAGTATTTATGTTTAAATTTTGTCCTTAAAATGGTGATTTATGTCCTTAAAATGTTGATGTGTATTTTCATATGAACAATGAATGAGATTTCCAGATGTGGGAACTATGTTTATGTCTCCTCCTCCTTCTCCTCCTCCTTCTCCTCCTCCTTCTCCTCCTCCTCCTCCTCCTTCTCCTCCTCCTTTGCCTTTTCCTACAAGATGGGCATTTTTCATCCTCCTTACATCACCACTATAGATTAATCTTTTTTTAAAGCTGGCATTTGGTTCCGGTGCAAAATGAGCACCAGCAGCTTTTCTTGGAAGATTTCGTACATGAAAAAATTAACATGTCTTAAATTTTGGCATGATTATTACTTTTTTCTCAAAAACTGTATTGAGTGTCAGCGAAGGACCAAGTCTATTACATCATTTCCTTGGTCTTCTCACTAGTTCTCACATATTCGATACGGTTTTCAAAGAGATACATCTTCGCATCACACAACAATAGAGTCTCGTACGTTAGGTGATTTGCATGCCCAATATCCTAATACATAAATAAGTGCCCTCCTTTTTATCTCGCAAAGAACTAATCTCCTAATCCTAGATAACTAATGTCCTGGTCCTAATAGACTTTTACGTAACATAAGAATATTTGAGTATAACATCATTATATTGATGTCCCAATGTGTTCGCCTCAGTGTTATAATGACACGGCCATCCAGACCGCCCTTTTCTGGATGGACAAGAAAGTAAGTGAGTCCTTAAGTGTTAATAATGTCCTGAACTATAGTATTGTTCAGTGAATTGTAGAATTAACCCAGGAAAAGGCTCTATGGGTGCTGCCGCCGTAGCATGTCTGCCTTGGAAGCACTAGGTCTTGTGTTCGAATCCCGTCGGTTAGATTTTATCTTTATATGGTCCTTTCCGTAAACAAGTCGCCCTCAAGTCGTCTTAATGGCCTACACATTTCGCAATAACAATGAGTCATTGTAGGCTCGTTAGACTGAAATTCACTATAATAATTATATGGGTACTTGATACTTGATGTGATTTATGCACGGTTTTCCAGTCACGTACTGAAGTGTTGGATTCTTTCTTCTGTTGTTGTTGTTGTTGTTGTTGTTCTCCTCGTCCCATCCTATCCTTCCCTCCCAAAAGCTCATTATCTGTTAGTTCCAAACTTTCAAACGCGAAATCCCCAAAGCTCTCTCCCTCCCTCTCCCCTCCTTTTCTCTCCCTCCCTCTTCTTCCCGTTGGCTTCTGAGATTACGTCCGATTTTTTTTTTCTCTCTGAATGCAGATGGAAGAGGGTAGAATTTTGCGGAATATTGGGAAGAATTTTTTTTTGTAAATAATAATCATTGTTTCTTCTTTTAGGTTCTATTCTTAGTTAGTAAAACACATTTTTGGGGTAGTTTTAGTTCAATTTTCGACGGCACACTTTTCGTTTCCTCTGAATACTTTTTTACTCAGATCTTTTGGCTGATAATGAAATCGACCAAAAGACCTAGTGTCTGATGCCCTATCTTCTTTTTAGTCCGTCCTTCCTTTATTATTACAATAGTAATATTATTACAAAATTATTACAAAAAGGTATAAGAGACGGACTATTGTATTCGCTTCGGTGTCGTCTGTCTGTCTGTCAAGTCTGTCCCCATAGAAGGACTTATCCAAACCTGGTCGACCTATATATCAAATTAAAGGTCTTTTTACCAGGAACACGAAAATGGTGGTGCAAATTTTGTCCAGAAAACCATAAAACCAAAAAACTAAAATACTGGTACTGGGGCACAGTCTCCTAGCGCATGCTTAGAGGATAACACTTAACGTAGAAACACAATACCATCACGTCTCTTGACGTGACAGTAGTGTGGCTGCCCTGAACGAAATTACCTACAATATTACGGGAACACTTTGAACATCTTTCTGATTCCCCATGTGCTCACGTGACGTGATGGTAGTGTGTTTCTACTTTCAAACGTGAGCTTGTAGACCGGGCCTTCATATTTATGCTTACCAGTCAGAACCGAAGTGTAAACAAAACCTGGAACAAGTGTGTGTTGCTGAGAAGTGAGGTTTCAAAGTGTTGACGTTAGCAGAATCCATTTCCTTACACACTGGAGGGAACTTTTCTCACAATGCGACGATTGTTGTGGCTGATTTGTTAACTTGCTGATGGCAGCATGAATGTTCGCACATTATTTTAGGCATGCTCTCAGCTTACACGTTGTACTAGGTACTTAAGTAAGTATGTACACTTAATCTTAAGCAATATAAACCAATCCTTCCAGGGAGAAATCTTCTTGGAAAATAAAATAAGTAATGAAACCGCCTACAAGTACTTGTAAACAATGGTTACTTGGAATTTACCTATAAACAAAATGAAAATGCTCGTTTCATTTTTATCCATTTCTTAGTAAGGTGTTTTTTCGCAGTAATGATTCTAATACATAGATAGGTAAAGTAGGTACGCGGATAAATTTAATTAATTTGTGGGTTCTTCTTCAGATAAGGCATTTAAACCATCTACATAATCTACAAGGTGATGGCTGCACTAACCGCACACTGGGCGATGCCTACCTACCTGTAATTCCCCTAATCTACCCAGTAGCACTAATATCTCTGACCAACCCAGTATAAAGCACAAGAAACTTGCACAATTCCACGTAGGTTGGTACTAATATTTTGTTTTAGTAGCAACGGACTTGACCATAGTCCCATTCAGGTACCCTCAAAAGAGCCAGTGTTATTGTCTGTGGCTTGACAGGGCTGGTTTTGTCTCAGTTTTTTTACTTTTTTTTTTCATTTTCGCCACCATCATTTTTTGTCGTATGAAACTTTTGTCTTTTTTTAGTTAACAAGGCTAATCAATCCAATCATGCATGCAGCCTGTGGGCCGTTTGAACGGCTGAATATTAGGGTTTTAGGGGAAGCAGAGAAGATATAGATCCTTTGAAAAATCGGGTGTTATTCTGGATTGTTTGATCAAAGCCTGATTACAAATTTTTCCAGATATGCTACTTGGGTATAGTCTTTGTAAAAAGTGTACTTAAATGTGTACAATTTTTACGAATATGCGTCGTTTACAACTTGAGTAAAATTAATCAAAGTTAATGTCGACTTAGGAGGAATCAGTACGTATTTACATTGTTTATACGCGATCTGGAAAAACTGGAAAAGTCATGGAATTTACCATCCGGTCAAAAATTAAAAATGTTCAAATTAAATATCAAGTTTTTTACGGGAAACGGCCTGCGGCGCATTCCCCCTCATATTCCTTGACGTTCTGATGCATAGTGCATATTTTATTTAAATGAAGGGGTAATCTTACTGATTTTTATGTACCTCTGCCCCCTATTTTTTCTGAAAAAGTCATGGAAATTTTCTGGAAAAGTCATGGAATTTCATTCCGGGAAAAGCGCATATTAAACCCTGATTTATGACGTCATTGTTTGCGTAGTGCTTCTGCTGAAAGTTCTCATTATTGTGAAATACACTGAAAACTTGTAAGTTTGTACCTCGAAACAGAATGGAAGGGGGAATGGGAGTGGGAAATTCACTGAAAAAACCGCAATATCCTATTCTAACCAGAAATTGTGTCCTTTTTATTTTCACGAACTTGAAATTTTTAATTAAAAACTGAAAAGCATCCGGGGGGAAAAATAAAAAAGTAATCAAGGTCCTTGGTCCTTCTTTTTTTTTCTGTCGAATAGCTTGTGTGACCCTTGATACCAGTTCAGAATGCTTTAAGTAGAGGAAATGTGTGTGCTCTTCATTTCATCTTCAAATAGTCATATAGGTTGATAGGTACACAAAGCTTATTGTTGTGACCAGAATCAATTGGTGGATTTGTAGCTATGTAGAATTGCATTTCGTTAAACTGGAATGGGATGTAATTGTTTACACGAAGCCAGTAACTGGATTGCTTAGATGACGTAAATTTGGACAAATTTGCGTGATTGATGGCTTAATTAATTATTTAAAAGCCCACCAACGGCTTTCATTGATTTGTACTTCAATATTAGCCTTCAACCTCAAGTCAATATTTCTGTCCGAAATAACGTGGTCTATTAAGTTTTCTTTAGGGGACTTCAGTTGACTTCAGCTTGTTGAGTGTTTCCTACTCATGTCTTGCATCAGAACACTTGATTCTTGATTGTGTCGATTATTATTCACTTCAATTTGTTTACACATCTCATATTGAAAGATCATGTTCACAACGCACAAACATGTCCATAAGGAGGGGGGGGGACTCCAAAAATGAAGGAACAAGACTTGACCGTCTATTTACGTGAACATTTTTCAGGATTTCTTTTTCACTGGTCGTAGATTTGGCAAGGTGTGAAACTATTTAACTATGGCTTTAAGCAACGACCGATATAATGAATTGTGGCCTTTATTATAGGACGGGTGACCGACTGTTCGTGGCCATACAGCGGCCATTTAGGTCATTAACCGTCAACCTTGCACGAGCAATTGAAGAACTATGTAGTTCAATTTTAAATAACAAGTCGCCCTCAAGTCGTCTTAATGGCCTACACATTTCGCAATAACAATGAGTCATTGTAGGCTCGTTAGACTGAAATTCACCATGGGTACTTGATACTTGATGTGATTTATGCACGGTTTTGCAGTCACGTACCTACTGAAGCGTTGGATTCTTTCTTCTTCTGTTGTTGTTCGCCTTTTTCTTCTCCTCCTCCTTCTCCTTCTCCTCCTTCTCCTTCTCCTCCTTCTCCTTCTTCTCCTCCCCCTCCTTCTCCTCTTCCTCCTTCTCCTCTTCCTCCTTCTCCTCCTTCTTCGCCTTTTCCTACAAGATGGGCATCCTCCTTAGATCACCACTATATAGATTAATCTTTTTTTAAAGCTGGCATTTGGTCCCGGTGCAAAATGAGCACCAGCAGCTTTTCTTGGAAGATTTCGTATATGAAAAAATTAACATGTCTTAAATTTTGGCATGATTATTACTTTTTCTTAAAAACTGTATTGAGTGTCAGCGAAGGACCAAGTCTATTATGTACATCATTTCCTTTGTCTTCTCACTAGTTCTCACATATTCGATACGGTTTTCAAAGAGATACATCTTTGCGTCACACAACAATAGAGTCTCGTACGTTAGGTGATTTGCATGCCTAATATCCTAATACATAAATAAGTCCTCCTTTTTATCTCCCAAAGAACTAATCTCCAAATCCTCGATAACTAATGTCCTAGTCCTAATAGACTTTTACGTAACATAAGAATATTTGGGTGTAACATCATTATATTGATGTCCCAATGTGTTCTTCTCATATCTCGGGAACGGTATAAGCTAGAGACTTGAAATTTAGTATGTAGTTCACAAATGTGACAAGGATGCAACACAAAACGTTTGGTTACAATAGGTGCTGCGGTTGGCGGTATTTTGACCGCTTTTGGACAGATTTCGACCGTTTTTTGGCGGTTTTCAGCTATAGTGACAAAACAGTTCGAGATATTGTAAAAGTTAGGGTTAAAGAACACTCAAATAAGCATCATTCAATAGGATAAGGAAAGTCGTGTGATGTTCACACCAGATTTTTTTCTCCTAAATTGGGATTTTATCTGTGGAGGAATTCGAAATTAAGGATAGAAAAACGAGAAGAAATGACGAAGGATGAGTGAGATTTAAAAGAAATAAAGCTTAAATCTCGGGAGCTACATGCCAGGGTGAGAGGAGGTGGGAATCATTTTGAAAAAACAAGGTCAGGAGGAGATGAAAATGAGAATTTTTAATTTCTGACGCAAATTTATTTATTTTATTATTATTTATTATTATGGTGACGGCAAAGATTTGACAGCCGGGCGTGGAAAATTAAAAGCTGAAGCTTCTTTTATATGAATTGTGGTTATGTACGAGTATGTACCTACCCCTCTCTAAATTTTATGACTTGACTGCTTCTAGTTATGACTTGACTGCTTCTAGTTTTGCGAATTTTGTCTAAATATTGCGAAATTTGGCAAAATTTTGTACTAACATCATAATTATGTATAATTTGCACCTTACCACAAAATATGGTACACTTGCATCCTTCTTACCACCACGGTTTGTCGAGTCGTCAAACATTTCACGGTTTCGAAATGCAAGAATCATCCTCATGATGAAACTAATACCTTAACTTACCAACCATCATCCGCAGATGTTTGTTATCTTATCTTCAAGACTTCAACATCCGATTTCAAGATGTGGAACTAATACCACTAACAACTGAACGACATTGAAACCAAAAACTGCAAGAGTACTTAGCGATTGCGATCTCAAATCTGTTCAATGTCCAGATGGTAATCAGTAGAGATGTGTAAAGAGTGAGTAAGTTGTGAAAAAAGAACTACTCTTTTCAGTGAACTACTCCTGAGTTAGATCCTAACTCCTTTTACCCATAATAGGGATTAGGAAGTTGAGGGGTGAGTTACGTTAGATGTTTTAGGATCCGATATACATAGTTCACTGAGGAGTGATAAAACAGTCGAATTATAAATTCACTCCTAACACATCTCTTGTAATTAGTACAAAGATCAGTTAAGGAATCTGTTGATCTCTTGTCTGGATTCAAAAACAGGATCCGATATACATAGTTCACTGAAGAGTGATAAAACAGTCGATTTTATAATTCACTCCTAACACATCTCTTGTAATTAGTACAAACATCAGTTAAGGAATCTGTTGATCTCTTGTCTGGATTCAAAAACATCCTTGACATGTCCGTTTTCATTATCTCGCCTATAAATTTATATTCAGGCAGAAATTTTTGTGACGTCATCATTAGGGTTGTAAATTTGAAACGTCTCTGGTAATAACAGAGGCTGAAATTGAGCTGAGTTATAAATTTAATGAACTTTAGAGTTTAGAGTCTTTAGACTCGAGCAGAATGATTAATGTCTAAGAAGATGAACTCTGGTGGAATTAGCTAAGAGATCAAATTTTATTTTCAAGATCTAATATTCTTGTATCACTTAGCTTAGAATCTAGAAGGAATCTTACTACTACCTAGCATTGGCCCATAAAACGGCCCACCAACCTCGCATGGGTTAAGGTCGTTCCACACGCCATTCATTGCCTGCTGAGTGAATGGAGATGTTTTCAATCGCAGGATATGACTATTATGACTCCCATTAAACAAGCTATTTAGACTTTAATACCCACCTATTAGAACTTCGAAATAAGCTGTTTAGGATAGTCCCAAAGTATTGTTTTTGGTGAGAAGTAGGTAACATGCAGGTCCGTTTGCAGTGCGGGACCAGGGGCTAACCCCAACATCAACAATTGGCCCCTCCTTGCATCAAGTTTGGTTTTAAAAAAAAAACTACATGTTATTATTTTTATTTATTTGTTTTTATTTTATTGTTATTTTCACAAACAAGCTCATATTTATTTTCCTTCTTTGGGGGGGAAAACTGCTAGTTCCTGATGGGCCCCCTTGAAGAGTTTGGTACAAATGGGACTTTATGAAACCCCTCCTGTAAACCAGCCCTGTTTATTATTATTATTATAATTATTATTTTACAAGACTCCCATTTACATTGTTGATTGTTTGTTCTATACCAGGGAACTTCCTTCACCACAAGTTCATCAATATTGTGAAACGAAAGTAAATAATAAGTACCGAATTAGCTAAGAGATCAAATTTTATTTTCAAGATCTAATATTCTTGTATCACTTAGCTTAGAATCTAGAAGGAATCTTACTACTACCCAGAGTCCTACTATATAAATTTGAGGTTTTAAAAAAAGTTCTACTAAATCCATGTTTGAGAGTAAGTAGTGTAGTGGTTAGCGCGGTGAACCTCGAATCAGGAGATTGGTGGTTCGAGTCCAAGTCAATTTTTTTTTAAAAGCACAATCGAGGAAGATTATGACGAAAATATTCAAATTATTTATTCATGCTAAAAAAAAAGTGCGAGAAAAAATTCATACCTACTTGTGAACATTTCCAGAATCCATTGGCCCGTACTGTTAAATGGGTTTGTTCAGACTCGTATATCTGTTTTTTCTTTGAGCCAGTTTTGCCGAGCTGATTGACATACCTGAAAGTTGGTCCCTATGGATATTCTATAATAAATTTTATCATAGGATTCATTGGACTCTTCGGTATAGATAGGTCTGTTTTTCATTCGACGTGGGTGCGATGCGAACCCGACGCGTGTTTTTCATTCCACTTCCCCTACTTTAGCGTCAACGCTGCGTCTTAAATCTTGCGAGTCTCGAGTAGCTTCAGGTTCCGCCATATTGTAATTGTATTGAGGGAAATGAAAAAAATGTTTCGTAATTTCTACACTAGATGTAGTCATGTTTGTTGAATTTCCACATTTTACCCCCACTCCTGACGCAGAGTGAACGTCAAGTGGACGCCGCATCGATGCGGCGTAGGAATGAAAAACAGACCTGATATCTACAATAAATTCACACCATGTGTATGCGGGATTTATTTCATTTATTAAATTCAACATTTGGGCCTCGCTTATTGCCAACCTCAGCCACCTGTAAAGGCTGTAAATATTTCATCGCCTGTTTATAACCTGAGGCCATAAACAGGTGCCATATTGATTTTATTATCATAAATGTCATTTACACTCGCCCCACAGTTTATTATCTGTGGGCGCTCTCCCTGCAGGGAAAACTATATATGTGGGTGTACAGGCTATACCGCAATGAATTAGAATTGAAATAGACATTTTCCCCCTTTAAGGCATAGGCATTTTCTTATTCCGAGAAATAATTGTTTTATTTTCATCTTGTTTATATGGAAAATAACAAGTTTGAATTTCTCATTAAGTTGAACTTCTTATTTAAACTCGGGTTGAACTTGAATTTGTAATTGGTGTAGCTATTTATAAGAAAAATAGACATTTTCCCCCTTTAAGGCATAGGCATTTTCTTATTCCGAGAAATAATTGTTTTATTTTCATCTTGTTTATATGGAAAATAAGAAGTTTGAATTTCTAATTAAGTTGAACTTCTTATTTAAACTCGGGTTGAACTTGAATTTGTAATTGGTGTAGCTATTTATAAGAATAACTTTGAAAAAAGCTGACAGCCTTTCATCAGGGTTCTTCCTTCTCTCTTCGATTTCGGAACGATAAGACCGTAGCCCTAGCAGTTACAGTTCCCCCTATCAAACCTCTTGGAAAAAAAACACCCTTTGTTAGCTCCTCATTCAAATTTTCCTTTGAAACTAAGATAAATCTCTTGCATAGCTCCACAGGACTAGTATTACTATATTACATATTAGAAATCTAAAACTGGACAATCTGGATGTAAGTGGGCCTCATCACGTACCCTTCACTTCATTCATCTGTCGACCGCAAATTAATTATCACTTTACCTGTCCAACAGAGCAATTTGTGCAAAATTTGCATTAGTTTGCAAATTTTCAAGGTCTAGACGCGAGTTTGATCCATTAGTGAAAGAACCCACACACGTTGGGCTTAGAATATCAAATCTCAAGGCGATCTCTCTGATCTGAGCCTCTTAAATCCTCGGGATCGTTTGTCTAAAGATGAAGTGCCTAAATGTCTAAATCTAAGTATGTACATTATTTCCTATGATTATGAAGCCAATAGTATAGGGAAGTGATCAGTAGTCACCTGATTCTATCCACTTTTTTAGGGACACGCCCCCATTACACTCGTATTAGATTTCAAATTTCTACGGGTTACTTTCTGGTGTTCTCGTACTGACTCAGTATCAGCACCTAATTGAGAATTATCGGGTCATTTACTGTCCTATTTGATAAGGAACACATCATGGGATAGGCTAATCTTTATCAGCACCTAATTGAGAATTATCGGGTCATTTACTGTCCTATTTGATAAGGAACACATCATGGGATAGGTAACTACTAGCTACAACAGACCAGATAATTTCATCCAAATATCTAATGAAAATGACTGTGAAACTTGGCTGACTTAACAAACAAACAACGTCCCAACTGAAAGGAACTGAAGAAGACGACTGGAAGTTTAGGCACACACCTCATAGATCAGGCGAAATGTCGAGACCTACATTCCTACGCTCGAAAATTTCGTCTAGGTCAAGAACAGACTGCAAATCCAAAGCCAAACAAATTATCAAGATCTCAGCTTATCTGAGAGATTAAATTTATAAATCGAGTTTTATCCTAATCATTGAGAACGTGACTACGTAATTATTAATAACACCTTTATGCAAACCCAATTTGACATGCCACATAAAGAACACTTAGTTGTGGACATGACCAGAGAATGGCGCCATTGCTAGCAGCTGATTTTATCGACTGTTTATGTGATGACGTGAAATTGGACACAAATGTTAAAAGTTTGATAACGGCTGTCATGTTTACCTTCCATTTGATTCGCCTTGGTGCGTATTTTCGTTTCTCACTTGGTGATGGGTTATGATGGCGAATAGGGTAATGGAACATTGCCTGTCATTGTACCATTTCCCCATTCCCCACTATTAACCACCTGAAAATTGAGAAAGGAAAATACGACATTGCTAAGAGTTTGTACCCAAAAGAACGTCATACTTACGTGGATACATGGTCATTGGTCAAGTAGGTGCAAAAGATCTTTGGGCAGGTTCAATGGTTATACATACGAAGAGTGCACCTATCGAAAAAACTGACAACTAGGCGAGAGGAAAGTAGAAAAGATCCTAGATGAGGTACTCTAAGTTCAGTTGATTTTTTCCAAATCAATCTATTGACAATAACAAACCCTTTCAAACAACGAAGCTCAAGAGATCATAGATAAGCGCCTTGCGCGTGATATTTTCTCTAACAAAATTGATATTTGCATATTTCCTCCAGACAGAGTAGATATTTCCTCCGGACAAAAAATTGGTATTCGAAAAAAAATATTGAGATTCCCCAATGAGATTTCCGTGTCAACTTATCGACGTAAATAATAATAATACAAAATACAAGATGATAAAATTGAGATAGCGAGAAACAGTCACATCACAACTCGGGGGAAATTTTCAAAGAATAACATCTCGCCTGGATGAGGGAAGAAAATCTAATAAGGATAATAAAAAACCCGGAGACATTCAAGAAAACCTCTCCCCCTTGTCCCCTTTTTCCGTACGGAATACCAACATTTGATGTTGAGGAAGAGAATTATCGTACCCACAATCCATACGAAAAAATCGTACATAACATAATACACATGGAAAAAAAAATCATACATAATATATAAACCACATGGAAGAAATAAAATATAAATTGAAAGGACAATAAGCAAAGGATGGATGGAATAAGTAAAGGAGAGATATGGTTTAGCTGTTTTCTTTTTTTTTTTATTCCCCAAAGAAGCGACCTCAATTGTGAGTCAGTCTTTTGAAGAGAAATAGCAAGAGGTTTCCGAGATGAATTTGTTTCGACTTGTACAGACTGTCTCAAAAGTAGGGAGCTCTGTCTAAACGCCCAATGGGGAAAATGTTAAAGTCAAGCTATGTATCTGATGAGTCAGTCTTTTGAAGAGAAATAGCAAGAGGTTTCCGAGATGAATTTGTTTCGACTTGTACAGACTGTCTCAAAAGTAGGGAGCTCAGTCTAAACGCCCAATTAGAAAAATGTTAAAGTCAAGCTATGTATCTGGCGTCAGTACCTCAGTTGTACCCGTCTACATGTAGCCAACTCAGTTCCAGTTGGCCAAAATGAACTTCAGTACAGACAAATAGGTACTGTTGAAACTGACCTGGATTAGGAGTGTCACTGGACGCCATTTTGGATGTGTGAGGGTGATCGAATGACCGCAATTTGGATGCAACCTTTTTGTACCTGTGCTCCCTGACCGCAGGTTGGATGCAGCCAAAGGAAAATACGACATTGCTAAGAGTTTGTACCCAAAAGAACGTCATACTTACGTGGATACATGGTCATTGGTCAAGTAGGTCCAAAAGATCTTTGGGCAGGTCCAATGGTTATACATACGAAGAGTGCACCTATCGAAAAAACTGACAACTAGGCGAGAGGAAAGTAGAAAAGATCCTAGATAAGGTACTCTATAAGTTCAGTTGATTTTTTCCAATCAATCTATTGAGAATAACAAACCCTTTCAAACAACGAAGCTCAAGAGATCATATAGATAAGCACCTTGCGCGTAATATTTTCTCTAACAAAATTGATATTTGCATATTTTCTCCAGACAGAGTAGATATTTCCTCCGGACAAAAAATTGGTATTCGAAAGAAAATATTGAGATTCCCCAATGAGATTTCCGTGTCAACTTATCGACGTAAATAATAATAATACAAAATACAAGATGATATAAAATTGAGATAGCGAGAAACAGTCACATCACAACTCGGGGGAAAATTTCAAAGAATAACATCTCGCCTGGATGAGGGAAGAAAATCTAATAAGGATAATAAAAAAACCCGGAGACATTCAAGAAAACCCCTCCCCCTTGTCCCCTTTTTCCGTACGGAATACCAACATTTGATGTTGAGGAAGAGAATTATCGTACCCACAATCCATACGAAAAAATCGTACATAACATAATACACATGGAAAAAAATCATACATATAAACCACATGGAAGAAATAAAATATAAATTGAAAGGACAATAAGCAAAGGATGGATGGAATAAGTAAAGGAGAGATATGGTTTAGCTGTTTTCTTTTTTTTTTTTTATTCCCCAAAGAAGCGACCTCAATTGTGAGTCAGTCTTTTGAAGAGAAATAGCAAAAGGTTTCCGAGATGAATTTGTTTCGACTTGTACAGACTGTCTCAAAAGTAGGGAGCTCTGTCTAAACGCCCAATGGGAAAAATGTTAAAGTCAAGGACAAGCTATGTGGCGTCAGTACCTCAGTTGTACCCGTCTACATGTAGCCAACTCAGTTCCAGTTGGCCAAAATGAACTTCAGTCCAGACAAATACTGTTGAAACTGACCTGGATTAGGAGTGTCACTGGATGCTTTACTCGAGTCTTAACTCGAGGCCAGTAGCTGGACTGTCGAGATCAAGATGTGACGGTACTTTTGAGACAGACAATACATTTTTAGAAGGAATGAGATGTGATATAAATGAGGAGTATTGGGGAAGTACTTGTGCCACCTTTGTGTCTGTTTAGATTTACTGCACATCATTGAATTTTCACTACAGGATATACAGGTGACCTTTCCCGTATATCTGCGCTATCTGTGGGGGTAATTTGCGGAGTATTTTTCAATGCTTGTAACTTTGAAACACGTGTTGTCTGTTTAGTTGGAGTAGGGAAATTGAGTAAGGTCTGAATTTATTGACGTCGATTTCCAGTTTATTTTCCTTATTTTAACCGAGGAGGCGGGTAGCTTGTCGCTGTATGGAAGGTAAAACCCCCGTCACTTAAGCTAGCAGTTATACAGTGTCACGTTAAACCTCTGTCAAATGAAATTCCTCAATTGTGAGTCAGTCTTTTGAAGAGAAATAGCAAGAGGTTTCCGAGATGAATTTGTTTCGACTTGTACAGACTGTCTCAAAAGTGGGGAGCTCTGTCTAAACGCCCAATTGGAAAAATGTTATAGTCAAGCTATCTGGCGTCAGTACCTGAGTTGTACCCGTCTACATGTAGCCAACTGAGTTCCAGTTGGCCAAAATGAACTTCAGTACAGACAAATCCTGTTGAAACTGACCTGGATTAGGAGTGTCACTGGACGCCATCGGTTTTAACTCGAGGCCAGTAGCTGGACTGTCGAGATCAAGATGTGACGGTACTTTTGAGACAGACAATACATTTTTAGAAGGAATGAGATGTGATATAAATGAGGAGTATTGGGGAAGTACTTGTGCCACCTTTGTGTCTGTTTAGATTTACTGCACATCATTGAATTTTCACTACAGGTTATACAGGTGACCTTTCCCGTATATCTGGGCTATCTGTGGAGGTAATTTGCGGAGTATTTTTCAATGCTTGTAACTTTGAAACACGTGTTGTCTGTTTAGTTGGAGTAGGGAAATTGAATGAGATGTGATATAAATGAGGAGTATTGGGGAAGTACTTGTGCCACCTTTGTGTCTGTTTAGATTTACTGCACATCATTGAATTTTCCCTACAGGATATACAGGTGACCTTTCCCGTATATCTGGGCTATCTGTGGGGGTAATTTGCGGAGTATTTTTCAATGCTTGTAACTTTGAAACACGTGTTGTCCGTTTAGTTGGAGTAGGGGAATTGAGTAAGGTCTGAATTTATTAGGGTTGGGACATCGAGACGAAAACATCGATGTTCGATACATCGATGTTTTTAAACTTCGATATATCGAGTATCCGATGTATTTTAACCGAGGAGGCGGGTAGCTTGTCGCTGTATGGAAGGTAAAACCCCCGTCACTTAAGCTAGCAGTTATACGGCGTCTTGTGAACTAGCCAAAGACTTGGCCAAGGCTGCGTTGTACATTGGTATTGTCTTTACCGTATCTATTACGGGTAAGGTCAGATTTATTCCGCGTAATAAACCACAGGTTTATGTGACACAGAAGCACATTAAGCCACCGAGTTAAGCAATAAAGCTACAGAGAACGATCGAGAATGGGAAACAGGTGGTTGGCAAACTGTGCCACATCTTGAAAGGGTTTCAGTCAGTGGTTTTACTCGAGATCAAGATGTGACGGTACTTTTGAGACAGACAATACATTTTTAGAAGGAATGAGATGTGATATAAATGAGGAGTATTGGGGAAATACTTGTGCCACCTTTGTGTCTGTTTAGATTTACTGCACATCATTGAATTTTCACTACAGAATATACAGGTGACCTTTCCCGTATATCTGGGCTATCTGTGGCGGTAATTTGCTGAGTATTTTTCCAATGCTTGTAACTTTGAAACACGTGTTCTCTGATTAGTTGGAATATTGAGTAAGGTCTGAATTTATTGACGTCGATTTCCAGATGTGCTTTTTTTACTTACCTTATTTTTCAACTGATTCACTTTTCTTATTTTAACCGAGGAGGCGGGTAGCTTGTCGCTGTATGGAAGGTAAAACCCCCGTCACTCAATCTAGCAGTTATACAGTGACACGTTAAACCTCTGTCAAATGACATCAATCCTCCGCATACCTGCAGTTTCCATTACATTTCCTTAAGTTAAACAGGTGAGAGGGGAGGGGGGGGGATAGAGTGGTGGTGGGGATAGGGCGGCCGAGAGGGAGATAGTAATAATACTAAGTTTATTTTTATGAAAGACAAATTGTAGCAATGACGGTTGTTTATCAATTTCAAATCGTTTGCTTGCAGTTCTGACATTTTGAATTATGATTGCCATAATAAATGTATGTTTTGCAATGCATTGAAAACAGAATGCAAAATAGAAAATTGGGGCATTGGCGAATGGATTGATGAAAATAGCTGGTGCAAGGCAGTGCATGCTTGTAGAGGAAGAGTGACGGTTGTTTATCAATTTCAAATCGTTTGCTTGCAGTTCTGACATTTTGAATTATGATTGCCATAATAAATGTATGTTTTGCAATGAATTGAAAACAGAATGCAAAATGGAAAATTGGGGCATTGGCGAATCAATTGATGAAAATAGCTGGTGCAAGGCAGTGCATGCTTGTACAGGAAGAGGAGGAGAAGAATATTAAGGGGAGTAGGAGAAGGAAGAGAAACGAGGAGGAGGAGGAGGAGGAGGAGGAGGAGGTTTTAAAGGAGAAAAAGAAGAAGGATCTTCCCTTCCCTTTACGATTTGTCGAGCACCCTGTCATTTTTGGAAAAAGCTCGGAAGAAAATTGAAAGTAAGGGGTGTCACTTTTAGAGTTAGTGTGAAATGTGACAGCTATGGAGGTCTCTACCGTCATGGATAATGAAGAAGAGGGGGACATAAGATGGAATGGCAATTATAATTACTCTTTATAAACTGTGTTTTCCATCCGAGGTACTTATGTAATGATAAAGAATGGGAATTAACGTATATAATTATTTAATTATTTTGAATGAATTGTTTTTCGTTTTCCTATCTCTTGGTATTTTCTCTTCCTCTGTCCTTTTCTTTAGATGGGGGACATATTAAGGGATGAACATTTTATCACACAACAACGGGCCTAAATAAATATGTAATGTACATATGTAAATATAGTAAATAGGTATCAGTGCTTTATTGCTGCAAAATCCATTATTGTTTTATTTATTTCGTTAATTTGCTCAAGCAAAGCTTTTAAAATTGTCCACCTCGCAATGATGCAACTAATTGTATTTTTCCCAAAAACCGAGGCCTATGCTTGACTTTAAGTTCACCCTAAATGCATTTTTTTTTAGTATTAAAACATAATGAAATGCCTTTTTTGACCTAGTAGAATAATACTGCAAATAAAAATAATCCCCCTGCATTGTGAATTTGAATGAATAATTTGAATGCTGGGTTAATGACTTTATTGGAGTTAAACGGGTCATCGTTGTTATTTGTGCTCCATTTGACTATTTTATTACTCTTGCATAGCTCCACAGGACTAGTATTACTATATTACATATTAGAAATCTAAAACTGGACAATCTGGATGTAAGTGGGCCTCATCATGTACCCTTCACTTCATTCATCTGTCGACCGCAAATTAATTATCACTTTACCTGTCCAACAGAGCAATTTGTGCAAAATTTGCATTAGTTTGCAAATTTTCAAGGTCTAGACGCGAGTTTGATCCATTAGTGAAAGAACCCACACACGTTGGGCTTAGAATACAAATCTCAAGGCGATCTCTCTGATCTGAGCCTCTTAAATCCTCCGAACATAGGGGGATTGTTTGTCTAAAGATGAAGTGCCTAAATGTCTCAAGTCTAAATACATTGTTTCCTATGAATATGAAGCCAATAGTGGGAAAGTGATCAGTCGTCATCTGATTCTATCCACTTTTGTGTAGGGCACGCTTGCAATACACTCGTATATAGATTTCAAATTTCTACGGGTTACTTTCTGGTGTTCTCGTATTGACTCAGTATAATAATAATATTGAAGTTTATTTTATATCACATTAACAATAAAATGTTCTTTTGGAATAAATCCCTAATCTTTATCAGCACCTAATTGAGAATTATCGGGTCATTTACTGTCCTATTTGATAAGGAACACATCATGGGATAGGTTAACTACTAGCTACAACAGACCAGATAATTTCATCCAAATATCTAATGAAAATGACTGTGAAACTTGGCTGACTTAACAAACAAACAACGTCCCAACTGAAAGGAACTGAAGAAGACGACTGGAAGTTTAGGCACACACCTCATAGATCAGGCGAAATGTCGAGACCTACATTCCTACGCTCGAAAATTTCGTCTAGGTCAAGAACAGACTGCAAATCCAAAGCCAAACAAATTATCAAGATCTCAGCTTATCTGAGAGATTAAATTTATAAATCGAGTTTTATCCTAATCATTGAGAACGTGACTACGTAATTATTAATAACACCTTTATGCAAACCCAATTTGACATGCCACATAAAGAACACTTAGTTGTGGACATGACCAGAGAATGGCGCCATTGCTAGCAGCTGATTTTATCGACTGTTTATGTGATGACGTGAAATTGGACACAAATGTTAAAAGTTTGATAACGGCTGGCATGTTTACCTTCCATTTGATTCGCCTTGGTGCGTATTTTTCGTTTCTCATTTGGTGATGGAATGGCGCCATTGCTAGCAGCTGATTTTATCGACTGTTTATGTGATGACGTGAAATTGGACACAAATGTTAAAAGTTTGATAACGGCTGTCATGTTTACCTTCCATTTGATTCGCCTTGGTGCGTATTTTCGTTTCTCACTTGGTGATGGGTTACATTGTTGATTGTTTGTTCTATACCAGGGAACTTCCTTCACCACAAGTTCATCAATATTGTGAAACGAAAGTAAATAATAAGTACGTACTTATGTAAAATAAATATGGAATGGCAATTATAATTACTCTTTATAAACTGTGTTTTCCATCCGAGGTACTTATGTAATGATAAAGAATGGGAATTAACGTATAATTATTTAATTATTTTGAATGAATTGTTTTTCGTTTTCCTATCTTTTGGTATTTTCTCTTCCTCCGTCCTGTTCTTTAGATGGGGGACATATTAAGGGATGGGGGACATATGAACATTTTATCACACAACAACGGGCCTAAATAACTATGTAATGTACATATGTAAATATAGTAAATAGGTATCAGTGCTTTATTGCTGCAAAATCCAATTTTGTTTTATTTATTTTGTTAATTTGCTCAAGCAAAGCTTTTAAAATTGTCCACCTCCCAATGATGCCCACCTGAAAATTGAGAAAGGAAAATACGACATTGCTAAGAGTTTGTACCCAAAAGAACGTCATACTTACGTGGATACATGGTCATTGTCATTGGTCAAGTAGGTGCAAAAGATCTTTGGGCAGGTCCAATGGTGATACATACGAAGAGTGCACCTATCGAAAGCACTGACAACTGGGCGAGAGGAAAGTAGAAAAGATGCTAGATGAGGTACTCTAAGTTCAGTTGATTTTTTCCAAATCAATCTATTGACAATAACAAACCCTTTCAAACAACGAAGCTCAAGAGATCATAGATAAGCGCCTTGCGCGTGATATTTTCTCTAACAAAATTGATATTTGCATATTTCCTCCAGACAGAGTAGATATTTCCTCCGGACAAAAAATTGGTATTCGAAAAAAAATATTGAGATTCCCCAATGAGATTTCCGTGTCAACTTATCGACGTAAATAATAATAATACAAAATACAAGATGATAAAATTGAGATAGCGAGAAACAGTCACATCACAACTCGGGGGAAATTTTCAAAGAATAACATCTCGCCTGGATGAGGGAAGAAAATCTAATAAGGATAATAAAAAAACCCGGAGACATTCAAGAAAACCTCTCCCCCTTGTCCCCTTTTTCCGTACGGAATACCAACATTTGATGTTGAGGAAGAGAATTATCGTACCCACAATCCATACGAAAAAATCGTACATAACATAATACACATGGAAAAAAATCATACATATAAACCACATGGAAGAAATAAAATATAAATTGAAAGGACAATAAGCAAAGGATGGATGGAATAAGTAAAGGAGAGATATGGTTTAGCTGTTTTCTTTTTATTTATTCCCCAAAGAAGCGACCTCAATTGTGAGTCAGTCTTTTGAAGAGAAATAGCAAGAGGTTTCCGAGATGAATTTGTTTCGACTTGTACAGACTGTCTCAAAAGTAGGGAGCTCAGTCTAAACGCCCAATTAGAAAAATGTTAAAGTCAAGCTATGTATCTGGCGTCAGTACCTCAGTTGTACCCGTCTACATGTAGCCAACTCAGTTCCAGTTGGCCAAAATGAACTTCAGTACAGACAAATAGGTACTGTTGAAACTGACCTGGATTAGGAGTGTCACTGGACGCCATTGGTTTTAACTCGAGGCCAGTAGCTGGACTGTCGAGATCAAGATGTGACGGTACTTTTGAGACAGACAATACATTTTTAGAAGGAATGAGATGTGATATAAATGAGGAGTATTGGGGAAGTACTTGTGCCACCTTTGTGTCTGTTTAGATTTACTGCACATCATTGAATTTTCACTACAGAATATACAGGTGACCTTTCCCGTATATCTGGGCTATCTGTGGGGGTAATTTGCGGAGTATTTTTCAATGCTTGTAACTTTGAAACACGTGTTGTCCGTTTAGTTGGAGTAGGGGAAGAGGGGGGGGGGGGGGGAATAGAGTGGTGGTGGGGATAGGGCGGCCGAGAGGGAGATAGTAATAATAATAAGTTTATTTTTATGAAAGACAAATTGTAGCAATGACGGTTGTTTATCAATTTCAAATTGTTTGCTTGCAGTTCTGACATTTTGAATTATGATTGCCATAATAAATTTATGTTTTGCAATGAATTGAAAACAGAATGCAAAATGGAAAATTGGGGCATTGGCGAATGAATTGATGAAAATAGCTGGTGCAAGGCAGTGCATGCTTGTACAGGAAGAGGAGGAGAAGAATAAGGGGAGAGTAGGAGAAGGAAGAGAAACGAGGAGGAGGAGGTTTTAAAGGAGAAAAAGAAGAAGGATCTTCCTTTCCCTTTACGATTTGTCGAGCACCCTGCCATTTTTGGAAAAAGCTCGGAAGAAAATTGAAAATAAGGGGTGTCACTTTTAGAGTTAGTGTGAAATGTGACAGCTATGGAGGTCTCTACCGTCATGGATAATGAGGAGGAGGGGGACATAAGACTTTCAGAACTAAATTATGACAGAAACACGAAAGAGAGAGAGAGAGAGGGGAGAAGAGAGAGAGAGGGAGGGAGAAGAGAGAGAGAGAGAGAGAAGAGAGAGAGAGAGAGAGAAGAGAGTGAGAGAGAGGGAGGGAGAAGAGAGAGAGGGAGAGAGAAGAGAGTGAGAGCGGAAGAAAATTGAAAATAAGGGGTGTCACTTTTAGAGTTAGTGTGAAATGTGACAGCTATGGAGGTCTCTACCGTCATGGATAATGAAGGGGAGGGGGACATAAGACTTTCAGAACTAAATTATGACAGAAACACGAGAGAGAGAGAGAGAGAGAGAGAGGGACGGAGAAGAGAGAGAGGGAGAGAGAAGAGAGAGAGAGAAAGAGAAAGAGAGGAAACTAGTATAGCTGCGCTATACTGTAGTAATAGAAAGTAAAAAGAGAAGGAAGATACAAGAAAATGAGAAAAGTGAAGAAAACGAGAGGGGGAGTTAGATAAGAAATCATTATCTTGTATCTTCCAACCAAGATAACCACAGTGGTAGCATTATATCTGCAATTCAGCATTGCTGTATCGCTATACTGTAGTAATAGAAAGTAAAAAGAGAAGGAAGATACAAGAAAATGAGAAAAGTGAAGAAAACGAGAGGGGGAGTTAGATAATAAATCATTATCTTCCAACCAAGATAACCACAGTGGTATCATTATATCTGCAATTCAGCAATGCTGTACGATCCTGCTCCATTGTGGTTCAATGCTGACTTCTGAATCTTCTGATAGCCCACAACCACATTTGAGTTAAACTCAGCATGGATTGAAATTTGTTAGATTGGAAAATTTGTTACTTATTGATAAACGATTAAAGTTAGATTGAAGTAAGCAATTTGGTGATTAGCCAGCAAGCCGGCCTAGTTCGCCTGGAACCTAGAGCGCCTGTTTAGGATTCGGCTCCTAAAGAGAAAGAGAGGAAACTAGTATAGCTGCGCTATACTGTAGTAATAGAAAGTAAAAAGAGAAGGAAGATACAAGAAAATGAGGAAAGTGAAGAAAACGAGAGGGGGAGTTAGATAAGAAATCATTATCTTCCAACCAAGATAACCACAGTGGTAGCATTATATCTGCAATTCAGCATTGCTGTATGATCCTGCTCCATTGTGGTTCAATGCTGACTTCTGAATCTTCTGATAGCCCACAACCACATTTGAGTTAAACTCAGCATGGATTGGTATTTGTTAGATTGGAAAATTTGTTACTTATTGATAAACGATTAAAGTTAGATTGAAGTAAGCAATTTGGTGATTAGCGAGCAAGCCGGCCTAGTTCGCCCGGAACCTAGAGCGCCTGTTTAGGAGTCGAATCCTAAACAGGTAAGGTTCGTTCTTGGAACGGCTGACTCTCTCCTATCCTGTCCTCTCTTCGATGTTGTAGCACAGTTCTCTCTATGCTCTATCAAACTAATCAAATCACTTTAGGGAAGGAAATGGTAAGTAGGTATGGGTAAGCGATCTGCCCTCGTAAACACGGGTGCTTCTTATTGGTCTGCCCTCGTAAAATAAAAAGATATACACAATTTGCTGTACATACTTCCTTCGAATAAATACGCGTATTTTATGTATTTTTATTCGCAAAACTCGTCTATCTTCGTCTAGCTCTATTTTTTTACGACAGGACGTATAGCGCAGAAAAAATAGCTGAAACACATTCTTCTTCTACGAAAGTTGTTTTCTAGCGTTTCGAAAAGCGATGAGTTTTTAATTAAATTTTATGACCCCATTGTCTACTAGCTCAGATTCTAGTCAGCTGCAAAGTTTCCTATAGTATATCTTGACGTTGTTCGAAAAGCGATGAGTTTTTAATTAAATTTTATGACCCCATTGTCTACTAGCTCAGATTCTAGTCAGCTGCAAAGTTTCCTATAGTAGTATAGTATATCTTGACGTTTAGTTCCTATAGTATGTCTTGACGTTTTAAAGATTCAAAGACTGACGTGGTTCGCTTAGAAAGCGTTGCATTACTGCATGTAAGTCGGATGGAGAACGGTGGCCTTTTCTTTCCATTCAGCTGGTTCTGGTTGTACAGCTAAGTACTGTTGTGCAATGTTAAGCTGTGTCTACATATAGTCGATTTGACGTTGAGTTCCTATAGTATGTCTTGACGTTTTAAAGATTCAAAGACTGACGTGGTTCGCTTAGAAAGCGTTGCATTACTGCATGTTAAATCAAAGAGGTGATATTACTGCATGTAAGTCGGATGGAGAACGGTAGCCTTTTCTTTCCATTGAGCTGGTTGTACAGCTAAGTGCTGTTGTGCAATATTAAGCTGTGTCTACATATAGTCGATTGTCGAGGTGAATCTATGTTGTCGAAGCAGTGTAGACGGTTCAGTCGACATCGATTTATTGGAGTCTATCGACAGCACAGCGCCTGAAACCCATTCGTTTAGCAGCTTGGAAGTTATAAAACTGACACTAGGCTTGCACACCTTGCAGAGTTTGGGTTTTTAATGGCTCTGTTCTTGGAGTTCACAGTGCACTCAGCCTCGGAAAGACGATGATGATAAGCTCAAACTATTTTTGAATTTGAGCAGCCTCCGCTCTTGGGTGGGTATGACACTAGGCTTGCACACCTTGCAGAGTTTGGGTTTTTAATGGCTCTGTTCTTGGAGTTCACAGTGCACTCAGCCTCGGAAAGACAAGGAGAATGGAGTAGAATGTAGATGCTCGTGACCGATGGCGGATGGCGGCATTACCAAACCTACCTCTGTGGTGTAGTCGTCAAGACATTAACATAAAAAAAAAAAAAAAAAAAAAAAAAAAAAACTGCTGACCGCGTTTTATTGTTTTAGGCCATGTCGAACGACGTCGCCTGGTCAAAGTGTGAATGCGCCTTTATACTTCACTCAGGCGCCTATGACAGCCCCGCTGGGAGTTATAGCCGTATTTCTGAACGAATTCTACAGTTTACTAGACCACTATAGTACTGTCAACTGTCAGATATATCAGAACCCAAGCAGCCAAAGGTGTCCATGTTTGGACAGGGTCAGGTCACACGCCTGGCCTGACCCCATCAGACCCAACATTAACATAATTTTCTCAAACCACGTCGAAGACCATAAAAGTATCATACCGTACCTACTTACATGTACATTTTCTCCTCCTCCTCCTGACTTTTCTTTCCTATGAGAAAATCAGGAAAATCTCAGGAGAAATCTAACCAGCACGGTTTCTCACGGGTAAATCCATTTTCCTATTAGGTTCAGATCCCACAGACACGTAAATGGAAAGGATCAGGGGACTTTCACACTATTATAATGAAAAAAACTCTTGTGAAAGCCAAAATAGAGACTGTAATTTAACACATCATAAATCCGAGTAATTGTTGAAGGGGGGGGCACGTGCCCTTCAAATTCAGAATTTTATCCTGACGGCGTTAACCCCCTCCCCCCTCCCTCCCTGGGTTATGTTTATGTTTTCGACAGGGATTAATGCCAATATGAGAAGTTAATGATATAAATCAATGTAAATAACATCTATTATCTTAACCACAGGATTGTATCGATTTCATGTGAGCTGCTTATTGTTCTGGTTATTGGAGAGAGGAGTGGGGGTGAGACTTTAGTTTAGATCTACATACTACCTAATGCTGGGATTTACCAACTCGGGATTGAGATGAAACGAGGATTTTCCTCTACCTTATAGCCAGGTCAACCTCTGATTGAATTCAAACCTGAGACAATTTACTGTGGTAATTAACCATCTTGGGTTCATCGGTAACAGACACAAGGACGGTAGAAACCCGCCTCACTTTTTCCTTTTCTACCAAAAGTTGCTGTTTTCATCTGTTTCATGTTAACTATTAATTATACACTTACATATTTGGAATTTGGATGATTTCCCCAATATAGGTACTTCAAATATAAGTAAGTATATTATTATTAAAGTGTGCTAGCAACATTGAAGTATTCCTATTTAATTCCCTACATATAATCCTGCTCTCCTAATAGCTTTCTTCAGCTGTAGTGACATATCCTCCTGCTGAAGACATGGTTGAGTATTTCCTAAGATGGGGATGGTCGGATGGATAAGGAGAGGTTTGGCAGGATTCACACGTGACAGAACACAGGCGCTGGATGTCTTAAGTCAATGAATATTCACCCAGCGGAAACTTTGAACTAAGACGCTTGTCTTGAGCTTAGTACTTAGTACCTACTTCTTGGGCTCGAGTTACACACGGCTGGCTTTCTCCTATCCTGTCTTCCTTCTCTCTTCGATTTCGGGACGATAAGACCATAGCAGTTACAGTTCCCTCTGTCAAAGCATCTTGGGTCCATTGGTAACAGACACAAGGACGGTAGAGACCCGCCTCACTTTTTCCTTTTCTACCAAAAGTTGCTGTTTTCATCTGTTTCATGTGAACTATTAATTATACACTTACATAGTTGGAATTTGGATGATTTCCCCAATATAGGTACTTCAAATATAAGTAAGTACTTATATTATTATTAAAGTGTGCTAGCAACATTGAAGTATTCCTATTTAATTCCCTACATATACAGAAATACATAACCGCGCTATTAGTCGCGTGCTATACTAGTCCTGTTTACATAGTTACCCCCTTCAACTCTGGGAAATATAAACACAGCGTGATACAGGAAAGCTCCAATACTCGTATTGTGTAAAATAGAAGAATCATCTGTAAGTACCTTTGCTTTGTTCGAAAGAACTTTTCAGCTGATGAAATTTGGCCAGGCACCGTAGGTAGGTATGTACTTGATGTCAATTATATATTTATTTGGTGGTCCAGTTTTTTCTCCCATACGCTTCTTCAGTATTACGTTTTCGGCTTCACAACAGAAGCGACCATTCTCTCGGCTCTAAAACCGAATGACCGTCAGTTCCACTCATCGACAGAGGTTTGAAGTCCTGATCTATGTCATTTTTAGCTCAATCTTATTCGGGATATCAACGTGTAACAATGAATTTTGACGATAGAAACACTCTGTATATGACACTCGGAAAATTTTTCTCCGTGAGAATCTCCGTTACTCTGATTTCTCCCCAAATTATACATTTGTATAACGTACTGATACGTTAACTATAGGAAATGATAACGCACACACACACACCTCCTATCCTATGCAGTACGTTCATACAACTTACAACTAGGTCAGACGCCTTTCTCACACCCAAGATCCGATTCTATTTCCTATGTAGTTTTCTCATGAGAAATTCGTTTTCGCTGAGTTTTTCTCATGAGAATTTCTTGTTTTTTTCCCATTTCTTCTTCGTAGTCTAGCTGGGAGTGAGTAAGTTTGCAAGTTCCTTTGAGAACACTGCTAGGGCGTGTGCCAGGGAAAATACTCTGGTTTGTGACCTTTGTATCTTGTGTGTCTGTTTTGTTATCAGCTGAAAACGCTCTTCCGGTTGTATTGTATTATCATATCAGAGATAGGCACTTGCCGAACTGTTAGCCTGGTTGAGACACGGTCATTTGATTTGAAACGTCTGGCTCCGAATCTGATCCAATGTAATAGCAGCTTAAACCATTGAGTTTTAATTTTAATTAATCAAGGTGATATAATGTGTAGATGTTTTGTTAGTTTGACATGCCGCGACACTTTATAAGTTAGGTTATATCTACCTATGAGTCGAGCTTTCTTTCTTTTTACGAGCAACCTTGGCCCTGGTTACCTACCGATATCCTATGTGTGTCTGTTTTGTTATCAGCTGAAAACACTCTTCCGGTTGTATTGTATTATCATATCAGAGATAATCACTTGCCGAACTGTTGAGACACGGTCATTTGATTTGAAACGTCTGGCTCCGAATCTGATCCAATGTAATACCAACCATTGAGTTTTAATTAATCAAGGTGATATAATGTGTAGATGTTTTGTTAGTTTGACAAGCCGCGACACTTCATAAGTAATATCTACCTATGAGTCGAACTTTCTTTCTTTTCACGAGCAACCTTGGCCCTGGTTACCTACCGTACGGTCATTTGATTTGAAACGTCTGGCTCCGAATCTGATCCAATGTAATAGCAGCTTAAACCATTGAGTTTTAATTTTAATTAATCAACGTGATATAATGTGCAGATGTTTTGTTAGTTTGACATGCCGCGACACTTCATAAGTAATATCACCTATGAGTCGAGCTTTCTTTCTTTTTACGAGCAACCTTGGCCCTGGTTACGTACCTACCGATGGGTTTTACGCTACTCCTTATTGTCCCAAGAAAACCCCAATATTAGCTATTAGCAAGGGATTTTACCTAAGTACCTTAGGTATATCTTAGGTGTTTGGTTTATCCTGTGATGACGATATCTTCTTGTAATAAGGTGTCATGATGCCATGAGTTGTCCATTAGGTACTTTGTGAGTGTCATCAATTAACATTCAATTACTATCAAGTGAAATTAATTATACTTGGTATTTCCACTAATTATAAACTTGTGGGTATTTAAATTCGAAAACTACAGAAAGTTTCTATGTTAAATGTACATCATTGCATTCGTTTTTAGGTTTTTGGAATGGAACCTTGGACCATCTGTTTCAAGTTTCCAGAATGACACACACCCCACACGTCAGGAAAAGCTGATGCTATCATACCATTTCCTCAAGAACTTTCTAACATCAAGTGCAAAATGTAGACGGATTTCATTTGTATCTATCTATCTTCTTCTTTTTTTCTTTTATCAAATTCTTTAGAACAGCTGATCATTTATCTTTATATCGAGATATTTTTGTCATTTTGTCAATATCTTTTGATTGTCGAACGCTTTGTCATTAGACCTTTTACCTTTAAGTTTTTTAAGACCTTGCAAGCACTTCTTATTTGTTACGGAGATTTCTTCGATTTTTTATTGTTCACTTCTTTTCCATCGAATTTTACGATCACTTCAAGCAAACCATGGATGACCTTTCCTTGGATATTCTTTTCTTACATGTTACGTGTATTTATCTTTTCTTTTCCAAACCTTTATTTATTTTCTTATCTACCTGCATGGAGAATTTCTTTGTACAGGTTTATCAGTCAGATGTTTCCTTTTGATTACACATTACACATTTTCTTCAAGGAACACATCAGCTGTTCTTCTGTTCCTTGGGTTTCTTAAGATCTGGGGGTCTAGGATCGTTTTCAGCAGAGGGATGCCAGGGGTTTAAAGTTTCTTGTATTGGTGTGGGTGACTACTGACTAGTTAATCTAAGAAGGCTGTTAAATTTTCATTTGTTTTTAAACCTTGAAACCCCAAAATAACGAGGGGCCGATATTTTGTTCACTTCTTTTCCATCGAATTTTACGATCACTTCAAGCAAACCATGGATGACCTTTCCTTGGATATTCTTTTCTTACATGTTACGTATATTTATCTTTTCTTTTCCAAATCTTTATTTATTTTCTTATCTACCTGCCATGCATGGAGAATTTCTTTGTACAGGTTTATCAGTCAGATGTTTCCTTTTGATTACACATTTTCTTCAAGGAACACATCAGCTGTTCTTCTGTTCCTTGGGTTTCTTAAGATCTGGGGGTCTAGGATCGTTTTCAGCAGAGGGATGCCAGGGGTTTAAAGTTTCTTGTATTGGTGTGGGCGACTACTATAACAAATTAATCTAAGAAGGCTGTTAAATTTTATTTTATTTATTTATTTTTTTAAACCTTGAAACCCCAAAATAACAAGGGGCCAATATTTTTTTTTGGTCTCTTAGTATGGGGGGTCGTGCAGTGAATAATGGTTGGGATCATTCATCTACTTCCTTTATACACTCCTCCAGCATTTCCTCTCTATAAAGATGATCGGAAGTGAATCTGAAACCTCAGCCTGATCCTATTGGCTCCCTATTTGAGTTGAGAGTTCCTGTCGGGTGATATTCTAATTGCACCGGTCATGTGCGCCTTATACCCAACCACATTCAAAATGCTCCAATTTGAACCCAAAAAAGAGAAATTTTCGGGGTTTACCTACAAGAATTACTTTCACAACTAAAGTAAATATATGTTGTACGGTTTATTTAGCTTTTAGCCAACACCTGGGGGCAGCCTAAAACGCGTTTCGTTCTTATTGGAACTCATCAGTTAGACATAGCTCTCAGGTGCTGGCCAGGAATTTGGAAGTGTTATTTATACTTCAGAGATGGAAATTGTGGAGAAACGAGAACCTGCGTTTTCTATGTAAGATTATATTTGTGTTGAGTGTTGTTGTGAGCGCCACAAGCTTACAAAAAAGACTTGATAACCACATTCAAAATGCTCCAATTTGAACCCAAAAATGAGAAATTTTCGGGGTTTACCTGCAAGAATTACTTTCACAACTGAAGTAAATATATGTTGTACGGTTTATTTAGCTTACAAAAAAGACTTGCACACAAATGACCAACTTTTTTGGGGTCGCAGGCTTCGAGTTAGAGAACTTGTAAAAGAGGAACTATCCACAATTCCACATCCACAATCTAAATAGAAAAAGGTAAAAGGCGAAAAGAACTTTGGAAAGTGAGCAAATTCTACAAATTGCTCATTTTTTGATTTTAAGGTCAAATCACAACAAGCACAATATGCATGTCCTGTTTGGTAGCAAAACTGCCTTTTCCAAAACTCCTCTCTATTTGAAAGCACAAGTAAAAGACGAATTCTGGGTAAGATAAAATTTCTGCAAAACTCAACCAATATGGGTTAAACGAAAATAAGATTAATTGTTGTTGCCAAATTATTTTGTCGTGGGCAGGATAGGAGGGGGATAAACGGAAAATTTACTGCGGGAAATCCGCGTGGGAGGGTGGTGTCCTGTTTTCCATATTCGGAAAATAAACTGTACAATTTCATTATCCATATTATTTAAAAAAAAGCACTCATATTCAATTTTTTGTAACCCACGTTCGTTCCAGTTTTATATATCCCGAACGGAAATAATGGAAAATCTCCCTCCAATATGGGTTAAACGAAAAAAAGATTAATTGTTGTTGCCAAATTATTTTGTCGTGGGCAGGATAGGAGGGGGATAAACGGAAAATTTACTGCGGAAAATTCGCGCGTGGGAGGGTGGTGTCCTGTTTTTCCATATTCGGAAAATAAACTGTACAATTTCATTATCCATATTAGAAAAAAAACAGTAATATTCAATTTTTTGTAACCCACGTTCGTTCCAGTTTCATATATCCCGAGCGGAAACAATGGAAAATCTCCCTGTGTCCCAATTCCTTGAAGTTTTAGTGTTGAGGGGGAAAAAAATTGATGTCGACAAAGCTTGCGACCTTATTATCCTTGGCTCTCGAGAGTTTCAAGTGTGAAAGGGGGGAAACGGCGCGAACGGCATGTTGTAACACATACATAGTTAAAGCGCCTGGAAGGAAAAAAAAAAAGGAATCGACAAGAAAAGGCTGCCTGAGGTTTCTGAGACTGTTGAATGGTCCCATTGCAGACTGAGGAGAATCTCCCCAGGAGGTTGTGATTCTTAGAAATCCGGGTTAATTGTCGACAAAGCTTGCGACCTTATTATCCTTGGCTCTCGAGAGTTTCAAGTGTGAAAGGGGGGAAACGGCGCGAACGGCATGTTGTAATGTAACACATAAGTACATAGTTAAAGCGCCTGGAAGGGAAAAAAAGGAATCGACAAGAAAAGGCTGCCTGAGGTTTCTGATACTGTTGAATGGTCCCATTGCAGACTGAGGAGAATCTCCCCAGGAGGTGATTCTTAGAAATCCGGGTTAAAGTTACAGGGTACTAGGAATACTAGAATATTCCTATATCCTCAGTTTTGCTCAATATTTTGTAACCGAGCAGTTTCTCAGCCAATTTATTACAATAGTACTTAATCGCGTATAATATCTCTAGTAGCGCGGTCAAACTTTCTTGACTTGGCGGGGCGGAGCGCTACCGCGCTCCTTAATACAATATTACCATATTTATGAATGGGGGAAAATCGCCTTGGATCCCATCTATGGTGATTTTCTTGTTGTATCTGAAACCTCAGTTTTGTCACGTTTTGATACAGAGGGTATTTTACAAGTTACTGTTTTGGTATTGCAAGATGTGTCAGCCATACGGGGAAGTTCGAGGTTTTTGCCGAAGAAACCTCGTTTGAAAATGTACAACAGTAAAGTATGTTCTAATAGGTATTTTTTTCCCAGAATCCCAAAACAGTAATGCCACTGTTAAGTGACTGTAAGAACAAATGATAGTAGCAATGAATAAATTTACTAACGATTGTAAAGAACTTATTTATCCGTGTAGTAGCATGGTAGTATTTGAACTCAAGGTCACACACGAAACTATAATCCCCCCGTCATTCATGTCATTCATTAAGTAGGAAACATACGAGAAATAGTCATTCAGTGGTTCTCAAACCTTATTTATCTGAAAGATACTGACGCACTTTAAGAAAGTGGTTTTCAAATGTTCCTTTATATTTTGAATTTCAAGGATTGATTTCACCAATATTTTTCATCCCCTAAAAGCCCTGTTGAGCTAAGTTAAGTTCAATTTGTTGTACAGACTTAACAGGCCTGTTAGGGGCTAAAAGAAAAAGGTTGGTGAAACCCACCCTAACTGAACATGTTTGTGGATTTTTGGCAAAGGTTTGAGACTCTCACCACGGATTATCTTGGTATTGAGGTCAACCCGGGATTGACCCGGATATAAAGTATAAGGAAATCCTCGTTTGATCTCAATTGGTGATATAAGTACTCCTCAATTCTCTGTATTTATGTAGTCAGTTTTTTTATGTTTAATGTAGGTAGGTAGTCATTTTTTTTATGATGTCTTGACGTTTTAAAGATTCAAAGACTGACGTGGTTCGCTTAGAAAGCGTTGCATTACTGCATGTAAGTCGGATGGAGAACGGTGTCCTTTTCTTTCCATTGAGCTGGTTGTAGGTTGTACAGCTAAGTACTGTTGTGCAATATTAAGCTGTGTCCACACATAGTCGGATCGACGAGGTGAATCTATGCTGTCGAAGCAGTGTAGACGGTTCAGTCGACATCGATTTATTGAAGTCTATCGACAGCACAGCGCCTGAAACCCATTCGTTCAGCAACTTGGAAGTTATAAAACTTCACAAAGTTAAGTCATAAAGGTCCAAAAGACTTAAAAAAAAAACTGTTGACCGCGTTTTATTGTTTTAGGCCATGTCGAACGACATCGCCTGGTCAAAGTGTGAACGCGCCTTTATACTTCACTCAGGCGCCTATGACAGCCCCGCTGTGAGTTATAGCCGTATTTCTGAACGAATTCTACAGTTTACTAGACCACTAGTACTGTCAACTGTCAGTTATATCTGAACCCAAGCAGCCAAAGGTGTCCATGTTTGGACAGGGTTAGGTCACTCACACGCCTGGCCTGACCCTATCAGACCCACAATTGGTACAGCTGACATATTTGACCAAAACTCGACCCCTATGTGCCTTCAGGGACTTACGATATGAGCTTTGCTTTTACACTGATTAGGTTGACAAGCTTTGATAACATTCTCGCGATATATATACTTCACTCAGGCGCCTATGACAGCCCCGCTGGGAGTTATAGCCGTATTTCTGAACGACTTCTACAGTTTACTAGACCACTATAGTACTGTCAACTGTCAGTTATATCTGAACCCAAGCAGCCCAAGGTGTCCATGTTTGGACAGGGTCAGGTCACTCACACGCCTGGCCTGACCCCATCAGACCCACAATTGGTACAGCTGACATATTTGACCAAAACTCGACCCCTATGTGCCTTCAGGGACTTACAATATGAGCTTTGCTTTTGCACTGATTAGGTTGACAAGCTTTGATAACATTCTCGCGAATCTCGCGATATCTTGTAAGTCAGGCGGTTAAAACCGTCTTTAACCTACATTGGTCCGTATCTAATATGTACACTCTCTCATTTTAACTTTTTTAACCCTCGACCCCTATGTGCCTTCAGGGACTTACAATATGAGCTTTGCTTTTGCACTGATTAGGTTGACAAGCTTTGATAACATTCTCGCGATATCTTGTAGGTAAGTCAGGCGGTTAAAACCGTCTTTAACCTACATTGGTCCGTATCTAATATGTACACTCTCTCATTTTAACTCATTTTTGGACTTCTGGAACCTAAAGTGTCTTTAACATTCCTTAGAATATTTCACCCTTAGGAAAGTCAAGTTTTAAGCGAAATAAAACAGAAAACCCACTCATTTCCCTCCCTCTCTCTTTCTCTCTGACTTCTCTGCCTTATACCTACTTCTCTCCCCTTAAGTCTCTTTACTCTGTTTTCCTTCCCTCGCCTTCTCCTGTATTTCTCCCTCTCTCTATCCCTCCCTCCGTCGGCCCATTATTTTCACCGAAAGCTTTCTCTTCTAAATGCGTTCAATTATCATCGAAGTGTATAAATAACGGAATCCTCCAAGATGTTGTTTCTGACGAATTTGTAAGAGAGGAGGGGAAGTAAGGCCCCCCACCCTTTGGAGAAGGAGAAGGGAAGAAGAAGAGAAGGAGGAAGAGGATGGAGAAGAAGAAGGAGAGGAGAAAGATGAGGAGAAGGAGAAAGAAGAAGAAGAAGAGGAGGAGAAGAAGGAGGAAAAGGAGGCTCTGAAAACCACCACACCAGCATCCATCAGAGAACTCTCATTTCGAAATGAAATTGAAAAGCATTAACCCAATTTCGGCATCTTCTTTTCTGGAGTGGGGCAATACGGAGCAATATGGTACGCGAAAACTTTTTAGACGCTCCCTTTTTTATAAAAAATAATAGAAAGTAAAAAGTTATTATTTCCCGTTTGATTCTTGCTTTTAGCATCACATTTTTGTGTATTTTACTCTTGTTTTGTTCTAATTGGATATTGGTCATATTGAGCTCTCCAATCACAGGCGTTTAGGTACCTAGCTGTTTGGTAGCAAAACTGCCTTTTCCAAAACTCCTCTCTATTTGAAAGCACAAGTAAAAGACGAATTCTGGGTAAGATAAAATTTCTTCAAAACTCAACCAATATGGGTTAAACGAAAAAAAAAAAGATTAATTGTTGTTGCCAAATTATTTTGTCGTGTGCAGGATAGGAGGGGGATAAACGGAAAATTTACTGCGGGAAATCCGCGTGGGAGGGTGGTGTCCTGTTTTTCCATATTCGGAAAATAAACTGTACAATTTCATTATCCATATTATTAAAAAAAAGCAGTCATATTCAATTTTTTGTAACCCACGTTCGTTCCAGTTTCATACATCCCGAGCGGAAACAATGGAAAATCTCCCTGTGTCCCAATTCCTTGAAGTTTTAGTGTTGAGGGGGAAAAGAAATTGATGTCGACAAAGCTTGTGACCTTATTATCCTTGGCTCTCGAGAGTTTCAAGTGTGAAAGGGGGGAAACGGCGCGAACGGCATGTTGTAACACATAGATAGTTAAAGCGCCTGGAAGGGGGGGAAAAAAAGGAATCGACAAGAAAAGGCTGCCTGAGGTTTCTGAGACTGTTGAATGGTCCCATTGCAGACTGAGGAGAATCTCCCCAGGAGGTTGTGATTCTTAGAAATCCGGGTTAAAGTTACAGGGTACTAGGAATACTAGAATATTCCCATATCCCCAGTTTTGCTCAATATTTTGTAACCGAGCAGTTTCTCAGCCAATTTATTACAATAGTACTTAATACAATATTACCATATGAATGGGGTAAAAACGCCTTGGATCCCATCTATGGTGATTTTCTTGTTGTATCTGAAACCTCAGTTTTGTCACGTTTTGATACAGAGGATAGTTTATGAGAGACTGTTTTGGTATTGCAAGATTGCAAGATTTGTCAGCCATACGGGGAAGTTCGAGGTATTTGCCGAAGAAACCTCGTTCGAAAATGTACAATAGTAAATTATGTTCTTATATTTTTTCCCAAAACAGTAATGCCAGTGTTAAGTGACTGTAAGAACAAATGATAGTAGCAATGAATAAATTTTACAAACGATTGTAAAGAACTTTTTATCCGTGTAGTAGCATGGTAGTATTTGAACGCAAGGTCACACACGAAACTATAATCCCCCCGTCATTCATTAAGTAGGAAACATACGAGAAATAGTCATTCAGTGGTTCTCAAACCTTATTTATCTGAAAGATACTGACGCACTTTAAGAAAGTGATTTTCAAACGTTCCTTTATATTTTAAATTTTAAGGATTGATTTCACCAATATTTTTCATCCCCTAAAAGCTCTGTTGAGCTAAGTTAAGTTCAATTTGTTGTATAGACTTAACAGGCCTGTTAGGGGCTAAAAGAAAAAGGTTGGTGAAACCCACCCTAACTGAACATTTTTGTGGATTTTTGGCAAAGGTTTGAGACTTTCACCACGGATTATCTTGGTATTGAGGTCAACCCGGGATTGACCCGGGTATAAAGTATAAGGAAATCCTCGTTTGATCTCAATTGGTGATGAAATCCTCGTTTGATCTCAATTGGTGATAAGTAAAATTGTCTTGAGGGATCCCCCAACTGTGAAGAGTAAAAGCTATTTGTGTTCTTCTTTTCAAGATGAATCTTCACAAAGTCACGTCAGAATCTATCAATATGTTCTTATGACCTGTTTAACTTAAGGAAATGTAATGGAAACTGCAGGTATGCGGAGGATTGATGTCATTTGACAGAGGTTTAACGTGTCACTGTATAACTGCTAGCTTAAGTGATGGGGGTTTTACCTTCCATTCGATCGTTCTCTGTAGCTTTATTGCTTAACTCGGTGGCTTAATGTGCTTCTGTGTCACATAAACCTGTGGTTTATTACGCGGAATAGATCTGACCTTACCCGTAATAGATACGGTAAAGACAATACCAATGTACAACGCAGCCTTGGCCAAGTCTTTGGCTAGTTCACAAGACGCAAGTCCTACGGCCTGGTCTGTGGTGTCATTTTGACCCTATGTTGATGCGAGAAATCGCACTGTAAAAGAGCATGTTGAGCCAAAAATGGCTTTTTGACCAGACAGGTCAGACATTTGACCCAGGAATTTCAACAGAAGATTGTAACCCCCCCAAAAAAGCCCAGAAATAAACCAACATACGAGTAAAGTTTGTATAAATTCAACATGAGACTTATAGAACCGGGCCCCCCGAGTTTAATATGTCACCAGATAATTAAACCAGGTGACCCAATATGGCTTTCAACAAGAGATCGTACAGCCAGAAAAACGCCCAAAAAAAACTAAAACAAAGTTTGGCTTAAAGTTAACCTGAGACCATAAACCCGGGGTGGATTAAATCATGAACAATGGTTAGAGCTTGTTTGTACTTTGTATAATATTAAAGTAGGCATCAATGTACTCTTTGACTTGAATATTGTTCAAGTTGTAATACTTAAATAGGCAGTGTATTGTTTGACATGAATAGTAATGCGGTGATTTGGACAATCGCGTGTGGTCGGTTTTCCTCGAATACATTTGTGGTTTTACCTTCTATTTAGAAGTTTACTTTGTTTTTCATGTAGGTTGGTAAATCGTATGGATGTAGATAGGTTTGACTTCCCCGCAGTGTGACCTTTTTGGAGGAAATGGTAGAATTGTGGTCTCAATTATGTTCGAACGAAGAAAACTTTGGATCTGATGATATTGATACAGTGCTTAGGCTTACCAATACCAATGTCACCAGATGTGATATGCCCATCAGTAAATTGGGCCTTGGTGGTCAAATGATTAAGTCAACTTGCACTCGACAATAAAATTATTGAATGATGGTACTGTGAAGTATTGAATGATAACTTGATTGTCCTTATTCCTGAAGTAGTGGTGAGGACACCACAAAACACTGCCGTTTAGCATGGTACTTGTTTGTCCTCAAATAGTGATGAGAACACCACAAAACAGTGCAGTTCACCGTTGAAGAGCTTTCCTAATACTGATCTACGGGGCATCATTATTTGCTGTTTGGCTTTTTGGGATGGACTCAGCCTACCGAGGACAACAGCTGAGCTGGTTAAAATGGTAAAATCCTAGCGAAAAAGGCGAGTTAACCCAAAGCCTGATATGATCCATTTCAACTTACTTCCGCTCTGAAGTGAAGGTTGAACCTTGATCCTTCAACAACCTTTCTTAGTACTGTAATGTCCCAAATTGACTAATGATATTGGGTTTATCCCATTGCACTTTAGGTCGTTGTTTTGAATCTAGTCATATTTACGATACGATTATCACTTTTGCACACAAATATCTACCCACTGTTTTGCAGCAGTACTTCTGTTAGCTCTGCTCGTAAAATGTAATTTTTCCGGTGGGAAATTCCAAACAGCATCAGTTTTGATTTGCATGTTCAGTGCACATTTAGAAAATAACACAAACAAACCTGATTATTACTTTCTATTACTATAAGTATAGAGTTTTTTTCCTGCTATTCAGACATGAAAAACGAGATTGCTTATCGAGAAGTCAGATCTGTGATGACGGCATCAGTTTTGATTTGCATGTTCAGTGCACATTGAGAAAATAACACAAACAAACCTGATTATTACTTTCTATTACTATAAGTATAGACTTTTTTTTCCTGCTATTCAGACATGAAAAACGAGATTGCTTATCGAGAAGTCAGATCTGTGATGACGTTTTTTTGTATTAAAAATAACCTGCCATGACTTTGGAAAGTGCAGCTTTTTCCAGCACTAGTAACTGTTATTTTCCTTGGCTTTGTAGACGGTGGAGTTATCTTGATGTCGAAGGCAAATGGCATATTTAATTATATTGTACAAAAAATGATTTCATATAGCACTCTAAATCTAATTCTATTCAATTCTTGACTGAAGTTCTTTTGAAAAATCATGATTTTACCAAGATTTACCTACACCTATCGCCAATAGAATAGAATATACCTTGTTTATCCTGCTCGAATGAGACTAAAAAGTCCCTTTAGCCCAGCAGTCTAAACAGCCAGTCAATAGGTATTTAAGCTTCGATATTTCTTATATTTTACCAAGATTTACCTACACCTATCGCCAATAGAATAGAATATACCTTGTTTATCCTGCTCGAATGAGACTAAAAAGTCCCTTTACCCCAGCAGTCTAAACAGCCAGCCAATAGGTATTTAAGCTTCGATATTTCTTACATTTTAAGTAATTTACTTTATTTATGACGTCATCAGTGTCGACATATTATGTACTCCCATTAACGTCACAATATTCACAACACGAAAATTTCCGACAAAGTGTCCCACGAAGGCATTCTTACATCAATGCTCGGTACATTCGTTAGATTTGCTGTTTATAGTGTGTCAGAATCTCCTATAGACAATATTGCCATTGTGATTAATAGCGTACAAGGAAACGTCACTTCTCTTCAGAGACACGAAACAAAAGAAATTTCAAAGTGAAAGTCTTTCCACCATTGTGATTAATAGCGTACAAGGAAACGTCACTTCTCTTCAGAGACACGAAACAAAAGAAATTTCAAAGTGAAAGTCTTTCCAGTAGGTACTATGCTAGGACTGGCTGAGAATGACACGAAGTTAGAGAAAATTTGGCGGAAGCATTGTTGCAATCAAACATCTCAGTTCGTCTGATCTATGGTGACATAGTTAGTGCTTGGAAATTATTTTTGTAGAGGTTCGATAGAGTGTTAGAGGGAACTGTGGGGATTGAGGTTAAAGCCGGCAGGTGTCCCCTTTCAATTGCTCACCAGGTTTGGATGGAGGGACCACTTAAAAGAGGGAACTGTAACAAAGGAGCCCTTATTATCCCGAAATCAAAGATAAGGAAATTAGGACATTAGAAAGCCAGCCGTTCCGAGAAAGAGCCTTATCTGTTAAGGATTAAGTTTGCCCCAGGCGGGTATCGAACCTGTGACCTAGAGCTTATGAGGTAGGCTTGCCTCCCTCCAAGCTAACTAGGCTGGCAAAAATATGCTTCGATTGGAAATCCCAGTATCCAAGATTCTCTCTTCGATGTTTGCAGGATCTTCAAAGTGCACGGAAGTGTGGCGATTTTGGAAAGAAAGTTTCTCGCAAAATTGTATTGCAATTATTTTCATCCAATTCTTTTCACTCGTCCGAATTGTAATTTCTCTTCCCACTTCTAAACAATTTGAACTAGCATTAACAAATCAAAACGAGCATTAACAAACTAAAACAAGCACTAAAGCAGTTGAGTTTAATGCTTTGTTAGCACCATGAACATTGGCATTGTTTTCGCGCTTGAGTCGAGCATAATGCACAGTTTCCTGTACAAGTTGTGTTGGGATGGTTTTTTGATGTGGTGCAGTGGCTCCGTGTTGCTAATCATCGATTTCATGATGACTTCCACAAGATCAGTGGTTCTGAATCCGAGAGTCACTGCCCTCCAGTCTTCCTGTGATTGTGGAGAAGGTGTCGTATTAGATTCGTTTAAGCTTAACCTATCCTTTGGGGCAGTTGCCCGTACACCTAACCCTCAGAGTGGGCTTCCTGTGTGTGGAGTTAAGCTGGGTGGGGACGGTGTGGGTAATGCTGTTTTCTGGAATAGAGATTGAGACATGCCTGCAGAACTGCAGAGAATGAATGATTCCGTCATCCTGTACATTTCTAAAAGATAGATTACTTCTTAAATCCCAAATTGACTTAGTAGTTTCAATGGGACTCAGATAAGTTATGGAGGGGGTGCAACTTGTGCTACTTCCTGGAAATATCCATGCTAATGTTGTGAAAATATACGCATTTTGGTCTTGACTGAAATAAATGAGAGTGTATCAGTGTAACCAAAACCTGAGAAAAATGCATTGACGAAACCAAAGAAATCTTTCAAATGAAGAAGTCTTTCAAAGAAGAGCTTTTTTCTGTACTGTCCCTCTGTCCAGTATTCTCTATTGAAAAATTGCCTTCTCCGATAGACCTCATCTATTGCCGTTTGGAAACCACTCAGAATCCACACAGCGAACTGATACTGCCTCAGTGAGTGTGACGAATTCATTGGATTTCCTCCTCTGTGTGCATTGTTTTTCCGATTATTCAGAATTTGGCTACATTAGAGACGTCTATTTGTATTTGTCTATCTAGAATCTTGTTGAATCATCTAGAAAATCATTCAAGGCGTGTAGGATCTCCATGCAAAGTCTGGTTGAATGATTAGGACAACCTACGTTCAGGTATTACAAATTTGTGACCTTCCGACCTAAAAGTTGAAAATCAGATTGCCAACCTAGCCGAGTTTCAGGTATTCTTATTGGGTTTAACGTATTTTGATTTCTGACTGACTTGTCGGTGGGTGAGTGTTTTGTTCAGATTAAAGGTAATTGTGAAGATCTTGGGTTTTATTAGGAAAGTCTTTTATTATTCCTTGACATGGGGACATAAGTGGGTAACTACTGACTTTGAAAGACCCGAGTAGAAAAGGTTTTTTAATCAAGATTGGCACGCAGCACGCATTGATATAGTGTTGCGCAATCTTGCGCAAAATGTACAAACTTGCTCTTATAGGTAGGCTTGCCAAATATCCCAAATGTCGATTCGGGACGCGAATCCGCGAACATAATCGCAAAATCCGCGAACAAAATCGCCAAATCCGCGACCATAATCGCTAAATCCGCGAACAAAATTGCCAAATCCGCGACCCGAGTAGAAAAGGTTTTTTAATCAAGATTGGCACGCAGCACGCATTGATATAGTGTTGCGCAATCTTGCGCAAAATGTACAAACTTGCTCTTATAGGTAGGCTTGCCAAATATCCCGCCAAATCCGCGAACAAAATCGCGAAATCCGCGAACATAATCGCCAAATCCGCGAACATAATTGCGAAATCCGCGAACATAATTGCGAAATCCGCGAACATAATCGCCAAATCCGCGAACATAATCGCCAAATCCGCGAAATTTATTGCTCTTTACCTTTTATGGTGCCGAAGATGGAAGATCCAAACAGTCGAAAATTCGTTGCCCTTTTCCCGCCATTCACTTTAGGTCGAGGGCAAGCCAAGCTGTTATTTTCTAAACTTTTCCTGTGTGTGACTTTATTACGAAGATTTCCAACTGTGCCACTCGCATTCCCATTCTTCTAGCTCTATTGCTCTGTTTTCCCAAGTTTTTCAAATATCTTCACCCAGTAGTTTCTGCATAAACCAGTCATGAAATTCAAGTAAGGGAGTTGTGTAGGTTAGTCTGAAGTTTATTTTTAGCATCATCCGATCCGGAGATATATCATTTTGATCCCATCTTGATTTCTAGCATGCCCCGTGAGCATTGCCCGTTTACTTTCTCTACTATAGTTGCCAGTCGGGTTGTGTGGCTAATCACGTGGTGGTACAACCAGACACATACGTCAATGCAAATGAGGGAGGCGCACGCTTGTGGAACCAATTTATGACGATCGGTTGGGTTTTGGATCCACTTCAGGTTGTGGAGTAGGTATGTGAAAAATTAAGTGGATTCACAATCGTTTTTCAGTTCATGGATTACGAATAACGCAAGTCAGTTATGATTTGATGAGCTTTGTTAACATTAGATGTAATCGCTCATTTGGTTTGTTTACGGTAACTGTAACTAGTGATATGAATTCATACTCATAAAAGTGAAAAACGCGTGTGCTAGTGGGCGATCAAATGCAAATAGACTGTAAAACTTACAAGAGTATGCTGTATATTTTTTATCCTTCGGAAAACTTGTAACTTGTGATCTGGTGGGATGACAGAGATCTTTGATGGGATATTATCATGTCTGGGAGACTTTGAACACATCTATATAAATAAAAATGTAATAATGAAGCTCTAAAAAATACTCAAGTGATAGGACTTGCCTCTGACATTAACCACTTTAATGGTTAACTTCTAATGAGTCATCTTGGTTAGAATGGTAAAGTTGATAACAACTTTCCTTCTTTTACTTACAATGCACCAAAGTTTCCTTGGAAAACAAAGCACTTTAGTTTTTTTTTTTTCTTCTAATGTCTGTTTTGCGGACACTTTGAACTTGATTTACCAATGTACAACGCAGCCTTGGCCAAGTCTTTGGCTAGTTCACAAGACGCAAGTCCTACGGCCTGGTCTGTGGTGTCATTTTGACCCTATGTTGATGCGAGAAATCGCACTGTAAAAGAGCATGTTGAGCCAAAAATGGCTTTTTGACCAGACAGGTCAGACATTTGACCCAGGAATTTCAACAGAAGATTGTAACCCCCCCCCCAAAAGCCCAGAAATAGACCAACATACGAGTAAAGTTTGTATAAATTCAACATGAGACTTATAGAACCGGGGCCCCTGGGTTTAATATGTCACCAGATAATTAAACGAGGTGACCCAATATGGCTTTCAACAAGAGATCGTATAGCCAGAAAAACGCCCCCAAAAAACTAAAACAAAGTTTGGCTTAATGTTAACCTGAGACCATAAACCCGGGGTGGATTAAATCATGAACAATGGTTAGAGCTTGTTTGTACGTTGTATGATACTAAAGTAGGCATCAATGTACTCTTTGACTTGAATATTGTTCAAGTTGTAATACTTAAATAGGCAGTTTATTGTTTGACATGAATAGTAATGCGGTGATTTGGACAATCGCGTGTGGTCGGTTTTCCTCGAATACATTTGTGGTTTTACCTTCTATTTAGAAGTTTACTTTGTTTTTCATGTTAGGTTGGTAAATCGTATGGATGTAGATATAGGTTTGACTTCCCCGCAGTGTGACCTTTTTGGAGGAAATGATAGAATCGTGATCTCAAATTTGTTCGAACGAAGAAACCTTTTTATCTGTTGATAATTGATATAGTGCTTAGGCTTACCAATGTCACCAGATGTGATATGCCCATATATCCATCAGTAAATTAAGCCTTGGTGGTCAAACGATTAAGTCAACTTGCGCTGGAAGAACCGACAATAAAATTATTGAATGATGGTAATGCCACTGTGAAGTATTGAATGATAACTTATTTGTCCTCCTCATTCTTGAAGTAGTGGTGAGGACACCACAAAACACTGCCGTTTAGCATGGTACTTGTTTGTCCTCAAAAAGTGATGAGAACACCACAAAACAGTGCAGTTCACCGTTGAAGAGCTTTCCTAATACTGATCTACGGGGCATCATTATTTGCTGTTTGGCTTTTTGGGATGGACTCAGCCTACCGAGGACAACAGCTGAGCTGGTGAAAATGGTAAAATCCTAGCGAAAAAGGCGAGGTAACCCAAAGCCTGATATGATCCATTTCAACTTACTTCCGCTCTGAAGTGAAGGTTAAACCTTGATCCTTCAACAACCTTTCTTAGTACCTACTGTAATGTCCCAAATTGACTAATGATATTGGGTTTATCCCATTGTGTAGAGTTGTAAACTTGTATTAGAGGTTGAATATCTTAAATATGGAGCAACTTATTAATGAACTTTTGAATGACCTGTAGGGTATTTTATAGTTGATTGGTTGATTCATATTTAACTCTACATACACACGTATAATGAGCAGATTATTCAAATAAGTGACAGCCACAAGACGGAAAATGTCACCGGGATCGAACCCGTGTCCTCCTACCACTACGCCACGGAGGTTCTTCTTAACTTTATCAACCTATCCTTTGAATTTCGTCATGTTCCATGTTTTACTCTCTACTAAACGCCTAGACGCCTGCCTGACTCACTGACAAGACCAGGCTCTCTAGTGGGCAGAAACTTTTGAACAACTTTCAAAAGAGTTTCATCGGAGCTTGATTCATGTACGCGAGGCGGGAGAGTGCCACTCAGATCTCATTACTTTTTAATGAAACACTTAACGCTGATATAAATAACGTTAGTACTGGGTGTATTGAGATAATGGACACTTTTCCTTTCTTGAGGATAAACTTGGACTTGACTTAGCATCGCAGACCTATTTTATACTCTGCCTCGGTGACTCAGTGGTACTAGTGGTGTTCAAAAGAGTTTCATCGGAGCTTGATTCATGTACGCGGGGCGGGAGAGTGCCACTCAGATCTCATTACTTTTTAATGAAACACTTAAGTTCAAAAGAGTTTCATCGGAGCTTGATTCATGTACGCGGGGCGGGAGAGTGCCACTCAGATCTCATTACTTTTTAATGAAACACTTAACGTTGATATAAATAACGTTAGTACTGGGTGTATTGAGATAATGGACACTTTTCCTTTCTTGAGGATAAACTTGGACTTGACTTAGCATCGCAGACCTCTTTTATACTCTGCCTCGGTGACTCAGTGGTACTAGTGGTTTAGATGCTTGCCTGGTAAACAGGATTCAATCCCAGCCGAGGCATGGAATTTTATCCTAATTTATTTGACAATTTGACCACATAATGGAGTTTAAAGAGTTAGGTGGTAGAGAAAACCTCCCGGACCTTGCGTAGGGAGGGCAAGCCAAGCTGTTATTTTCTAAACTTTTCCTGTGTGTGACTTTATTACGAAGATTTCCAACTGTGCCACTCGCATTCCCATTTCAAATTAGGTAGGTACATAGGTATTCTTTAACCACGATCGAATAAACTACGGGCTAAAAAATTCCCGGAGGGACGGGCCCAGCTTGTTCTAGCTCTATTGCTCTGTTTTCCCAAGTTTTTCAAATATCTTCACCCAGTAGTTTCTGCATAAACCAGTCATGAAATTCAAGTAGGGGAGTTGTGTAGGTTAGTCTGAAGTTTATTTTTAGCATCATCCGATCCGGAGATATATCATTTTGATCCCATCTTGATTTCTAGCATGCCCCGTGAGCATTGCCCGTTTACTTTCTCTACTATAGTTGCCAGTCGGGTTGTGTGGCTAATCACGTGGTGGTACAACCAGACACATATGTACGTCAATGCAAATGAGGGAGGCGCACGCTTGTGGAACCAATTTATGACGAGCTGTTGGGTTTTGGATCCACTTGGTTGTGGAGTATGTGAGGAATGAAGTATGGTGAAGTCACGATCGTTTTTCAGATCATGGATTACATACAGTCGGTTATGATTTGATGAGCTTTGTTGGTATCAGATGTAACCGCTGATTTAGTGTTTACGGTAACTTTAACTAGTGATATGAATGCTCATAAATGTGAAAAAACACGTTGTGTATTGTAGTGGGCGATCAAATACAAATATGTAGATTGTACAACTTGCGCTATACATAATTATTATGAGTCTTGCCTTACGAAAAAGGTTTATAATGTGGTTTATGGTGTGATGGCATATTATTCTGTTTGAGAAATCGAACACATAATAATGAAGCTCTAAAAAAATACTCAAGTGGTACGACTTGCCTCTGACATTAACCTCCTTAATGGTTAGCTTCTAATGAATCATCTTGGTTATTATGGTAAAGTTGATAACAACTTTCCCGCTCTTACAATGCACCAAAGTTTCCTTGGAAAATAAAGCACTTTAGTTTTTCTAATGTCTATTTGCGGACACTTTGAACTTGATTTTTTTTTGCAAAGTTTTATGCAAAAACTTCAAGTTCTGTTTTTATGTCACTTTGGAGGATTTGTGTAGTGTCATCTCGAGATTCTTGAGTTGCCTCCGATTTTTTTATAAAACGCCAAACTTTCTGTCGCTGTAATTTTTTTCTCGAAGAAATTGAAAGACATATTTCAATTTTATAGCTATAATAATGTAATTTAATCAAGGTCAAGTGATCCTTTCAATACGAGAGCAACTTTCATATCGTCCTAAGTTTCAAATACCTCCGAAGTTCAACGCCCTTGCATAATAATTATAAGAGATTTTATAAATATCATTTTCCCTAGTCAGCAGATTTAAGGGCCAAAAATAAAGTAACAGGCATCTTTTATTATGAGCGGGACATGTGTATTTCAAGTATCCATGAGACAGGGCCTGTGTCATGAAAGCGGGGCACCTCAGGGACTACCAAACATAGCAAAAAATATATTACGGCAAGTCCTTTAGGTTGAAGAAAGTAAAAAAAAAAACCGTCAATGGACATTCCTCTTGAGTATCTAAAGGTGTGTCCACACATTGTCGACGGCCGGCGATCTACGGCCGGTTGACTATGTTTGGACACACCTTAAGGGATTTAAATATCGTTTTATCATTGACCATCACCCAATCCGTTAAGCTCGAAATCAATCTTTACTCAACTACATTATAAACTGCGTTAATCTTCGCGGCCGGTTGACTATGTTTGGACACACCTTAAGGGATTTAAATATCGTTTTATCATTGACCATCACCCAATCCGTTAAGCTCGAAATCCATCTTTACTCAACTACATTAGAAACTGCGTTAATCTTCGGAATTTTCTCATTATATGGTATCACATCTCGTTCCTGATTCTAGGAAGACAATCCCTTTCCTGGAAGTCTTCCCTTGTCCCATCCCTGGAGAAAAACGTGAACTCTCAAGGATCTCTTAGCGAGAACGTAGCTCGCGCTTAACCCAGGGTGCCTTCCAGGTACAAAAATAAAAAACTCAAGAGTCGAAAGTCAGTTTTGCTCAATATTTTGTAACCGAGCAGTTTCTCAGCCAATTTATTACAATAGTACTTAATACAATATTACCATATGAATGGGGGAAAATCGCCTTGAATCCCATCTATGGCGATTTTCTTGTATCTGAAACCTCAGTTTTGTCACGTTTTGATACAGAGGGTATTTTACAAGTTACAAGTTACTGTTTTGGTATTGCAAGCTGTGTCAGCCATTCGGGGAAGTTCGAGGTTTTTGCTGAAGGAATCTCGTTTGAATATGTATGTACATTAGCGTAATATTTGCTCTTATAGGTATACTTTTGTCCCAGAATCCCAAAACAGTAATGCCACTGTTAAGTGACTGTAAGAACAAATGATAGTAGCAATGAATAAATTTTACTAACGATTGTAAAGAACTATTTATCCGTGTAGTAGCATGGTAGTATTTGAACTAGAAAAGAGAAGGCAAGGAAAAACGTGAAAACGTCAAGAGCGAACAAGATTCTTTTTCCTTCAGAAGTTCAAGTGACGTTCTCAGCCCAAGTCCTTGACTTTTCCTTGAAACGATTGTAATTTTCTCTCAGTACTCGGAGTGCTGCCTGGGATATTCAGAAAAGTCATCAGTTCATCTTGTCTTCTTTTACGAAGACAGAGTGGCTTTGTCACCATTTTCACTTTTTATCACCAAGAAAGAGACTAGTCATTCAGTGGTTCTCAAACCTTATTTATCTGAAAGATACTGACGCACTTTAAGAAAGTGATTTTCAAACGTTCCTTTATATTTTGAATTTCAAGGATTGATTTCACCAATATTTTTCATCCCCTAAAAGCCTTGTTGAGTTAAGTTAAGTTAAGTTCAATTTGTTGTATACACTTAACAGGCCTGTTAGGGGCTAAAAGAAAAAGGTTGGTGAAACCCACCCTAACTGAACATTTTTGTGGATTTTTGGTAAAGGTTTGAGACTTTCACCACGGATTATCTTGGTATTGAGGTCAACCCGGGATTGACCCCGGTATAAAGTATAAGGAAATCCTCGTTTGATTTCAACTGGTAATGAACTCTTCCATAAGTAAAATTGTCTTGAGGGGTGCGCTTTTCAATTTGGGTTAAAGTCACAACTTTGGGTCGGGATTTTTTCTTTTAATCCAATTTATGACCTTTTTATTGCGGGATTTGGAATTTGATACACTTAGCTGACAAAAACAAAACCATTTGTTTCGCACTGACTGAAACCCTTTCAAGATGTGGCACAGTTTGCCAACCACCTGTTTCCCATTCTCGATCGTTCTCTGTAGCTTTATTGCTTAACTCGCGGCGGCTAATGTGCTTCTGTGTCACATAAACCTGTGGTTTATTACGCGGAATAGATCTGACCTTACCCGTAATAGATACGGTAAAGACAATACCAATGTACAACGCAGCCTTGGCCAAGTCTTTGGCTAGTTCACAAGACGCAAGTCTTACGGCCTGGTCTGTGGTGTCATTTTGACCCAATGTTGATGCGAGAAATCGCACTGTAAAAGAGCATGTTGAGCCAAAAATGGCTTTTTGACCAGACAGGTCAGACATTTGACCTAGGAATTTCAACAGAAGATTGTAACCCCCCCCCAAAGCCCAGAAATAGACCAACATACGAGTAAAGTTTGTATAAATTCAACATGAGACTTATAGAACCGGGCCGCCGGGTTTAATATGTCACCAGATAATTAAACGAGGTGACCCAATATGGCTTTCAACTAGAGATCGTATAGCCAGAAAAACGCCCAAAAAAACTAAAACAAAGTTTGGCTTAAAGATAACCTGAGACCATAAACCTGGGGTGGATTAAATCATGAACAATGGTTAGAGCTTGTTTGTACTTTGTATAATACTTAAGTAGGGCCTGCAGAACTGCAGAGAATGAATGATTCCGTCATCCTGTACATTTCTAAAAGATAGATTACTTCTTAAATCCCAAATTGACTTAGTGGTTACAATGGGTCTCAGGTAAGTTATGGAATGGGTGCAACTTGTGCTACTTACTTGAAATATCCATGGCTAATGTTGTGAAAATAAGTATTTTGGTCTTGACTGGAATAAATGAGAGTGTATCAGTGTAACCAAAACCTGAGAAAAATGCATTGACGAAACCAAAGAAATCTTTCGAATGAAGTCTTTCAAAGAAGAGCTTTTTCTGCACTGTCCCTCTGTCCTGTATTCTCTATTGAAAAATTGTCTTCTCTGATAGACCTCATCTATTGCCGTTTGGAAACCACTTAGAATCCACACAGAGACGACCTAAAGCCTGATATGATCCATTTCAACTTACTTCCGCTCTGAAGTGAAGGTTAAACCTTGATCCTTCAACAACCTTTCTTAGTACTGTAATGTCCCAAATTGACTAATGATATTGGGTTTATCCCATTGTGTAGAGTTGTAAATTTGTATTAGAGGTTGAATATCTCAAATATGAAATATGGAGCAACTTATTAATGAACTTTTGAATGACCTGTAGGGTATTTTATAGTTGATTGGTTGATTCATATCAATACAAATCATATTTAACTCTACATACATACGTATAATGAGCAGATTATTCAAATAAGTGACAGCCACAAGACGGAAAATTAGTTTGAACCCGTGGCCTCCTACCACTACGCCACGAAGTGTGACGAATTCATTGGATTTCCTCCTCTGTGTGCATTGTTTTTCCGATTATTCAGAATTTGGCTACATTAGAGACGTCTATTTGTCTATCTAGAATCTTGTTGAATCATCTAGAAAATCATTCAAGGCGTGTAGGATCTCCATGCAAAGTCTGGTTGAATCATTAGGACAACCTACGTTCAGGTATTACAAATTTGTGACCTTCCGACCTATAAGTTGAAAATCAGATTGCCAACCTAGCCGAGTTTCAGGTATTCTTATTGGGTTTAACGTATCTTGATTTCTGACTGACTTGTCGGTGGGTGAGTGTTTTGTTCAGATTAAAGGTAATTGTGAAGATCTTGGGTTTTATTAGGAAAGTCTTTTATTATTCCTTGACATGGGGACATAAGTGGGTAACTACTGACTTTGAAAGACCCGAGTAGAAAAGGTTTTTTAATCAAGATTGGCACGCAGCACGCATTGATATAGTGTTGCGCAATCTTGCGCAAAATGTACAAACTTGCTCTTATAGGTAGGCTTGCCAAATATCCCAAATGTCGATTCGGGACGCGAATCCGCGAACATAATCGCAAAATCCGCGAACAAAATCGCCAAATCCGCGACCATAATCGCTAAATCCGCGAACAAAATTGCCAAATCCGCGACCAAATCGCCAAATCCGCGAACAAAATCGCCAAATCCGCGAACAAAATCGCCAAATCCGCGAACAAAATCGCCAAATCCGCGAACAAAATCGCCAAATCCGCGAACAAAATCGCCAAATCCGCGAACAAAATCGCCAAATCCGCGAACAAAATCGCCAAATCCGCGAACAAAATCGCCAAATCCGCGAACAAAATCGCCAAATCCGCGAACAAAATCGCCAAATCCGCGAACAAAATCGCCAAATCCGCGAACAAAATCGCCAAATCCGCGAACAAAATCGCCAAATCCGCGAACAAAATCGCCAAATCCGCGAACAAAATCGCCAAATCCGCGAACAAAATCGCCAAATCCGCGAACAAAATCGCCAAATCCGCGAACAAAATCGCCAAATCCGCGAACAAAATCGCCAAATCCGCGAACAAAATCGCCAAATCCGCGAACAAAATCGCCAAATCCGCGAACAAAATCGCCAAATCCGCGAACAAAATCGCCAAATCCGCGAACAAAATCGCCAAATCCGCGAACAAAATCGCCAAATCCGCGAACAAAATCGCCAAATCCGCGAACAAAATCGCCAAATCCGCGAACAAAATCGCCAAATCCGCGAACAAAATCGCCAAATCCGCGAACAAAATCGCCAAATACATAGGTATGATAGGTGATAGGTAACATACCTATTATTAAAAACAGATATACAAAATACAGTCGAACCTGGATAAACGAGAATCCAAGGGACTAGCTCATTTTTTCGTTTAAGGCGGTTTAATACAACATTTTCTCGTTTATAAAGGTTTAGCAAAGTGGAAGAGCAAACTGATGAAAGCATGACAAATTTAAACAAGTTAAGAACAAATTCTGATTTGTAGAGGTACCTAATTTTAAAGTTAAAAAACGCGTCCCGAATTTTTTCTGGGACAAGAACGGAAATTCGGGACAAAACGCCGCCCCAAAATGAAAAACTCAACGGGACGCCGGGACACCCCCTGAAATTCGGGACTGTCCCGGCCAATTCGGGACGTTTGGCAAGCCTACTTATAGGCATGTTTTCCAATACTTACGAAGAATTTTTTTCTCTGTTTTCAGGTAAGACAAACCAAGTCATTGTTACGCAATTTGCAATTGAGTAATTTTCCCACAGAGATTTGTTTGAAGTGTGCCAAGAAACTGTGGAACGACGGGTAAGTAAATTTATGTTTAAGATTTTTCTTTTTCTTTTTCTTCATCTTCTTCTTCTTTTCCCATTTGCATCTCTGGTCTATTATTCTTTACTTTGGTCACCTTGGGAGATGGCTTGTGTAATTTTTCTCTGTTTTTCAATTATTTCTTGTTGAAACACGAGGCCTGAGGCACGAATATTGGAAAAATTCCCTTGAGGAATTTGAATTTCAGACTGTTGTGAAGTGTTTTTATTTTATTTTTTTCCTACCTTAGAGATAGAATCGTTAAAACAAACGAGGCTTTAAGCAATCAGGTTAGGACTGACATTTTATTAAACATCTTTTGGAGATATGAAGATATGTATCTAATCCTTCCGAAAATACCCACAAATTTATAACCATCTCCTAAAAAGCTATGATGTATTTCTTAATGTCCCAAAAAATAAATGACCTAAACTTCTAGACCTTCTAGTGAAGGGGAGTGCTAGTACCAGATATTTTGTGTTCTCCAACCTCGTATGCCATTGTTCCAAAATCCTAGAGAGAACAATCCAGCACAGCCCACGGAATTTGAAAACCAAATAGACCAGACCAAATAATCTGAACGCTCAACGCAACGTGCTCTCATACAGGCACTCCTTTGTTTATCAAGAACCAAGATTGGAGTACCCAGATCAGGAGAAATAGGTCTTGAGGCTGATGTATAGTAGAGAGAAAGACATTGGTCCCATGTCATTTAGGTATCAAGTATGCTATATGTATGACATTTTCTTATTGTATTATCATCTCGCCGATTGTCAAAGATTCACATTGGGAAACAAATTTCGTCTTCCCGTCGAAAATTTTCAAAAAAGTAAGACTCCCGAAAAAAATACCTAAATAAGAAGAGACGTGGTGGAAAGAGAAAAGTGGTGGTATGGAAGAGATCTATCCTTCAGGGGAACTTTGCTACTTAAAAGAAAGTCGGAAAAAGGAAAGAAAGTCTCCGTGCAGAGTTTGATATAATAAAATACTGTCGTAGACGGGATGGTTGGTCCCTTGTAGTTTAAGGTCGGCCCGGATTGGCGAATGGTTTATCCCTTTATCCTGCCTGAATAGGACCTTTACGTCCTTTGCCCGGTATAACAGAATCTACGTCTTCAAGTTGCAAAACCAAAACTGAAAACCAGAGTATTTCCTTAAATTCAATACAGCGTAACCTTATAGTTTATCCAGATCAATGTGACAGCAATGAGTCATCAAACGAAAATGAAGGAACCAATCAGATTGCAGGAAATCCTTACATTGTTGCAATTGAGGTAAAGGTCTATTTTTGATAAATTCTCTCTTTTAAAATGCAGAGGTAGCTTAAAGTAGGCATCAATGTACTCTTTGACTTGAATATTGTTCAAGTTGTAATACTTAAATAGGCAGTGTATTGTTTGACATGAATAGTAATGCGGTGATTTGGACAATCGCGTGTGGTCGGTTTTCCTCGAATACATTTGTGGTTTTACCTTCTATTTAGAAGTTTACTTTGTTTTTCATGTTATAGGTTGGTAAATCGTATGGGTGTAGATAGGTTTGACTTCCCGCAGTGTGACCTTTTTGGAGGAAATGGTAGAATTGTGGTCTCAATTATGTTCGAACGAAGAAAACTTTGGATCTGATGATATTGATAAAGTGCTTAGGCTTACCAATACCAATGTCACCAGATGTGATATGCCCATCAGTAAATTGTGCCTTGGTGGTCAAATGATTAAGTCAACTTGCACTCGACAATAAAATTATTGAATGATGGTAATTCCACTGTGAAGTATTGAATGATAACTTGATTGTCCTTATTCCTGAAGTAGTGGCAGGACTGGCTGAGAATGACACGAAGTTAGAGAAAATTTGGCGGAAGCATTGTTGCAATCAAACATCTCAGTTCGTCTGATCTATGGTGCCATAGTTAGTGCTTGGAAATTATTTTTGTAGAGGTTCGATAGAGGGAACTGTGGGGATTGAGGTTAAAGCCGGCAGGTGTCCCCTTTCAATTGCTCACCAGGTGTGGATGGAGGGACCACTTGAATCATCTTGGTTATTATGGTAAAGTTGATAACAACTTTCCCGCTCTTACAATGCACCAAAGTTTCCTTGGAAAATAAAGCACTTTTAGTTTTTTTTTTCCTTCTAATGTCTGTTTGCGGACACTTTGAACTTGAAGCACTTTAGTTTTTCTAATGTCTATTTGCGGACACTTTGAACTTGATTTTTTTTTGCAAAGATTTATGCAAACACTTCAAGTTCTGTTTTTATGTCACTTTGGAGGATTTGTGTAGTGTCATCTCGAGATTCTTGAGTTGCCTCCGATTTTTTTATAAAACGCCAAACTTTCTGTCGCTGTAATTTTTTTCTCGAAGAAATTGAAAGATATATTTCAATTTTATATCTATAATAATGTAATTTAATCAAGGTCAAGTGATCCTTTCAATACGAGAGCAACTTTCATACTGTTCTAAGTTTCAAATACCTCCCAAGTTCAACGCCCTTGCATAATAATTATAAGAGATTTTATAAATATCATTTTCCCTAGTCAGCGCATTTAAGGGCCAAAAATAAAGTAACAGGCATCTTTTATTATGAGCGGGACATGTATATTTCAAGTATCCATAAGACAGGGCCTGTGTCATGAAAGCGGGGCACCTCAGGGACTACCAAAGATAGCAAAAAATATATTACGGCAAGTCCTTTAGGTTGAAGAAAGTAAAAAAAACCGTCAATGGACATTTCTCAAGAGAAATGTCCATTGACGAGTATCTAAAGGTGTTTCCACACATTTTCGACGGCCGGCGATCTACGGCCGGTTGACTATGTTTGGACACACCTTAAGGAATTTAAATATCGTTTTATCATTGACCATCACCCAATCCGTTAAGCTCGAAATCCATCTTTACTCAACTATACATTAGAAACTGCGTTAATCTTCCGAATTTTCTCATTATATGGTATCACATCTCGTTCCAGATTCTAGGAAGACGATCCCTTTCCTGGAAGTCTTCCCTTGTCCCATCCCTGGAGAAAAACGTGAACTCTCAAGGATCTATTAGCGAGAACGTAGCTCGCGCTTAACCCAGGGTGCCTTCCAGGTACAAAAATAAAAAACTCGAGTCGAAATAAAAGAGAAGGCAAGGAAAAACGTGAAAACGTCAAGAGCGAACAAGATTCTTTTTCCTTCAGAAGTTCAAGTGACGTTCTCAGCCCCAGTCCTTGACTTTTCCTTGAAACGATTGTAATTTTCTCTCAGTACTCGGAGTGCCTGGGATATTCAGAAAAGTCATCAGTTCATCTTGTCTTCTTTTACGAAGACAGAGTGGCTTTGTCACCATTTTCACTTTCACCAAGAAAGAGAGATATTAGACATCCTATGTATTTTTTATTATTATTTTTTTTTAAATCAAGTTTCCATTAATTACTATTACAACTTAACAACAGAACATAAAAAATCCATATAAATGGTATACCCATCCGTAAAAGCACAGCTTGTGCCACGGATGGGGACACACAACTGGGCAATGTGACAACCGGAAGAGAGTCAACAATGAAATCGGGAGGGAGGTAATTTAAAACTACCTCACCAACCGATTAATTTCAATTTTAATGAATGCCCACCGGCCGATTCCTACTAAAATTGTAAAAATCCACGTAAAATGTAAGAACTTGGGAAGGGGCCCTTAGCTTTATCGAAAATAATTAACGAGTTAAAAGATGCAGGAACACAAGTGTCGTTTCTTGGTTATTCTATTCTATAACTTCATTTGGACTGGAACCACCGATCACCAGATTTAAGATTACCTGATGAGATTTCGAATATTCATGTTCTCAGTAATACAAGGAGGAAATTATGAAATATGCTCACCAGGTGGGGCCACGGCTGCTTGCTGATGTTCAGTGGGCATTTCCATGCTGGGAGGTATATTGCCCAAACTCTGAGATCTCAAAGGTCGATTTGATTCCCCGGTCGGTATAACCTGTGAATAATATATTATTTTTTATAATCAAACTAAGAAGAAATGAATTTATTTAATAGAAAAATCAACGTAGAAAATGACTAGGAATCAAATTAAAATATGCCACTCTCAATCATTCGGACAATTTTGATTCTTTTGAAAAGGACTATTTTAGGGATCAAATTAAAATACGAGGAATTAAATTCAAATACAGCCTGAGCGTCTAATAAAAATCGATTCAAATCAAAATCTCACGTATTTCTTTTCGGATAGGTATGTTTAAACTAAAATTTTCAAAATATAAATTTTACCTATTAAGTCAAACACAGGAAAGACACATTATAATCGATCTAGTGCGGTAAATATTTCCTAGGGAATGTCTAGAAAGCTAGAACCACGGGGGAAATTTCAGAAACGTAATTTTCTACCAATTCCTGTACCTTAATCAATACAATCCACCACAAGAATAGTGTAGATGTGCCAGTGACACATAAATTAGAATGAAATAAGGTGTGGTGTCAGAGTAGGTATTGTAGTCTGTTTTTTATTCATACCATGTACATTGTACACGAGTAGGTGTTACCTACTTGAACTATTCATTATGTAGGGACAGTAAATTCTAATCAAGAGTACTAATAATAAAATACATCCGCTAATTAGGAATAGGAGACTATTTTACCAAAATTCAAAATCAAGAAATAAGGACTCTGTTGTTTTTCCGTGTGAATATTTTTATCCACTATCATTGGTGGGGCTTGCAAGTGGCCAAATAAACGCAAGTTATAACTAAACAAAGTATAAAAATCCTTTTTTAGAAGAGGTTTGACAGCGGGAACTGTGGCCAAATAAACGCAAGTTATACCTAAACAAAGTATAAAAATCCTTTTTTAAAGGAGGTTTAAAAGAGGGAACTGTAACAAAGGAGCCCTTATTATCCCGAAATCAAAGATAAGGAGATTAGGACATTAGAAAGCCAGCCGTTCCGAGAAAGAGCCTTATCTGTTAAGGATTAAGTTTGCCCCAGGCGGAAAAGGAGGTTTAAAAGAGGGAACTGTAACAAAGGAGCCCTTATTATCCCGAAATCAAAGATAAGGAGATTAGGACATTAGAAAGCCAGTCGTTCCGAGAAAGAGCCTTATCTGTTAAGGATTAAGTTTGCCCCAGGCGGGTATCGAACCTGTGACCTAGAGCTTATGAGGTAGGCTTGCCTCCCTCCAAGCTAACTAGGCTGGCAAAAATATGCTTCGATTGGAAATCCCAGTATCCAAGATTCTCTCTTCGATGTTTGCAGGATCTTCAAAGTGCACGGAAGTGTGTGTGGTGATTTTGGAAAGAAAGTTTCTCGCAAAATTGTATTGCAATTATTTTCATCCAATTCTTTTCACTCGTCCGAATTGTAATTTCTCTTCCCACTTCTAAACAATTTGAACTAGCATTAACAAACCAAAACGAGCATTAACAAACTAAAACAAGCATGTCCGAATTGTAATTTCTCTTCCCACTTCTAAACAATTTGAACTAGCATTAACAAATCAAAACGAGCATTAACAAACTAAAACAAGCACTAAAGCAGTTGAGTTTAATGCTTTGTTAGCACCATGAACATTGGCATTGTTTTCGCGCTTGAGTCGAGCATAATGCACAGTTTCCTGTACAAGTTGTGTTGGGATGGTTTTTTGATGTGGTGCAGTGGCTCCGTGTTGCTAATCATCGATTTCATGATGACTTCCACAAGATCAGTGGTTCTGAATCCGAGAGTCACTGCCCTCCAGTCTTCCTGTGATTGTGGAGAAGGTGTCGTAGATTCGTATAAGCTTAACCTATCCTTTGGGGCAGTTGCCCCGTGGCTCCGTGTTGCTAATCATCGATTTCATGATGACTTCCACAAGATCAGTGGTTCTGAATCCGAGAGTCACTGCCCTCCAGTCTTCATGTGATTGTGGAGAAGGTGTCGTAGATTCGTTTAAGCTTAACCTATCCTTTGGGGTAGTTGTCCCTACACCTAACCCTCAGAGTGGGCTTCCTGTGTGTGGAGTTAAGCTGGTTTTCATGATGACTTCCACAAGATCAGTGGTTCTGAATCCGAGAGTCACTGCCCTCCAGTCTTCCTGTGATTGTGGAGAAGGTGTCGTATTAGATTCGTTTAAGCTTAACCTATCCTTTGGGGCAGTTGCCCGTACACCTAACCCTCAGAGTGGGCTTCCTGTGTGTGGAGTTAAGCTGGGTGGGGACGGTGTGGGTAATGCTGTTTTCTGGAATAGAGATTGAGACATGCCTGCAGAACTGCAGAGAATGAATGATTCCGTCATCCTGTACATTTCTAAAAGATAGATTACTTCTTAAATCCCAAATTGACTTAGTAGTTTCAATGGGACTCAGATAAGTTATGGAGGGGGTGCAACTTGTGCTACTTCCTGGAAATATCCATGCTAATGTTGTGAAAATATACGCATTTTGGTCTTGACTGAAATAAATGAGAGTGTATCAGTGTAACCAAAACCTGAGAAAAATGCATTGACGAAACCAAAGAAATCTTTCAAATGAAGAAGTCTTTCAAAGAAGAGCTTTTTTCTGTACTGTCCCTCTGTCCAGTATTCTCTATTGAAAAATTGCCTTCTCCGATAGACCTCATCTATTGCCGTTTGGAAACCACTCAGAATCCACACAGCGAACTGATACTGCCTCAGTGAGTGTGACGAATTCATTGGATTTCCTCCTCTGTGTGCATTGTTTTTCCGATTATTCAGAATTTGGCTACATTAGAGACGTCTATTTGTATTTGTCTATCTAGAATCTTGTTGAATCATCTAGAAAATCATTCAAGGCGTGTAGGATCTCCATGCAAAGTCTGGTTGAATGATTAGGACAACCTACGTTCAGGTATTACAAATTTGTGACCTTCCGACCTAAAAGTTGAAAATCAGATTGCCAACCTAGCCGAGTTTCAGGTATTCTTATTGGGTTTAACGTATTTTGATTTCTGACTGACTTGTCGGTGGGTGAGTGTTTTGTTCAGATTAAAGGTAATTGTGAAGATCTTGGGTTTTATTAGGAAAGTCTTTTATTATTCCTTGACATGGGGACATAAGTGGGTAACTACTGACTTTGAAAGACCCGAGTAGAAAAGGTTTTTTAATCAAGATTGGCACGCAGCACGCATTGATATAGTGTTGCGCAATCTTGCGCAAAATGTACAAACTTGCCCTCACAGCCATGTTTTCCAATACTTACGAAGAATTTTTTTCTCTGTTTTCAGGTAAGACAAACCAAGTCATTGTTACGCAATTTGTAATTGAGTAATTTTCCCACAGAGATTTGTTTGAAGTGTGCCAAGAAACTGTAGAACGACGGGTAAGTAAATTTATCTGTTTAAGATTTTTCTTTCTTTTTCTTCATCTTCTTCTTCTTTTCCCATTTGCATCTCTGGTCTATTATTCTTTACTGTGGTCACCTTGGGAGATGGCTTGTGTAATTTTTCTCTGTTTTTCAATTATTTCTTGTTGAAACACGAGGCCTGAGGCACGAATATTGGAAAAATTCCCTTGAGGAATTTGAATTTCAGACTGTTGTGAAGTGTTTTTATTTTATTTTTTCCTTATACCTTAGAGATAGAATCGTTAAAACAAACGAGGCTGTTAGCTTTAAGCAATCAGCTTAGGGCTGACATTTTATTAAACATCTTTTGGAGATATGAAGATATGTATCTAATCCTTCCGAAAATACCCACAAATTTATAACCATCTCCTAAAAAGCTATGATGTATTTCTTAATGTCCCAAAAAATAAATGACCTAAACTTCTAGACCTTCTAGTGAAGGGGAGTGCTAGTACCAGATATTTTGTGTTCTCCAACCTCGTATGCCATTGTTCCAAAATCCTAGAGAGAACAATCCAGCACAGCCCACGGAATTTGAAAACCAAATAGACCAGACCAAATAATCTGAACGCTCAACGCAACGTGCTCTCATACAGGCACTCCTTTGTTTATCAAGAACCAAGATTGGAGTACCCAGATCAGGAGAAATAGGTCTTGAGGCTGATGTATAGTAGAGAGAAAGACATTGGTCCCATGTCATTTAGGTATCAAGTATGCTATATGTATGACATTTTCTTATTGTATTATCATCTCGCCGATTGTCAAAGATTCACATTGGGAAACAAATTTCGTCTTCCCGTCGAAAATTTTCAAAAAAGTAAGACTCCCGAAAAAAATACCTAAATAAGAAGAGACGTGGTGGAAAAGCGTACAATTTATTATACGACTAATAAATAGTAGCTATTCAAAACCAACTTATTATTAGATCTGTCAGTAGCATGAAATTAGTACTAATAATATGCAAAACGACTAATTATGACTATTTGTTTACCTTCTAAATTCTAAGCTAAGGTGTTGATCTTGAAGTTCCACTGATCAAGTTTAGTGGTTTGCAAGAGTTTGAATTTCCTAGGGAGTGTTTCGTCACAGACAAATAATTAGCTGATCTTACCTGAAAACAAAGAAAACACAATCAAGTCATTAGATTGGGAATGAAATTTAACATTATCTTGGCGCTAGGGTGCTTTATCTCGACGCACCCTAATCTATCTTTGAACACCCTAATAAACAATATGGGCAGAAGAGATACTCTTGGTTCGGCCGTTCGGGGTTCCGAGATGGGTCTATACCCCTAGGAAGGACACTCTGGGAAGTAAGGTTAAACTCCTGCTATGTCCGTCCATGGCAGTGACCTAGGCCTAACGTAACACATATCTCCCGAATGTCTGCCATTTGCTTCTCAACAATAAATTATAGCAATATACATATTATACATAGACAGTCGTACTCTGGGACTAGGTTTTAGGAGCTAGAACCTATAGTTCATCCAGATCAATGTGACAGCAATGAGTCATCAACCCAAAATGAAGGAACCAATCAGATTGCAGGAAATCCTTACATTGTTGCAATTGAGGTAAAGGTCTATTTTTGATAAATTCTCTCTTTTAAAATGCAGAGGTAGCTCTAAGTTCAGAGGTTGGATTCCAGAACAGGTAAGGTGGATATCGCCTTACCTGACTTTGTTTCACTGTCAGAGGAAGCACTGTGCAATATACCTTCCCCTTTTAAAGATTCTCTATTATTGCACATGTGACATCTTTGGCAACAATGCCTATTTTTTTGCTGTCACATTGATCTGGACACACTATAGTTTATTTTCAGTTTCTAGAATCTATCATGTCATGTGTATGCCTGGTGAATTCTAGTAAAGAGAACCATTACCATTAAGGTGTTCTTTGCCTCATCATGGTTTCCAGTTCATTCAGAATCTTACAACTTACAACATACGAGGCAATCAACCACCGGTACTTGCTTCGTTGTTGACAATAATCTTAAGTCAACGGTACATTTCTAATACCTCATGTGAATCTGTATCGGCCGTGGCTTGGTTCTCATGGAAAGACAATTAGAGTACAAAGTCACCGTACAAATGACTCACTCACTGTGTTTACATAGTACAGTTTATACTCTTTTATACCAGGTTTTGGTCTACCTCTGTTCTGTTCCCATCTTCAGGTACCTATCCAATCCTGCCAGTGGCGTAGCGTTCATGTAGGGCGTGTATGGCGGCCATACACTCAAAATATACTCAAATACCCTTATATATTGACTTTAAATAATTAATGTATTTTATTAGATAAATAAAAAATATTATAACTCAATTATTATACCTGGTTTAAGCCAGGATTATACTGGATTAAACCAGGTATCAATGTTTTTCATTTGGTCCTCTTCCATACTTGGAGCCTTGAGAACAGGGTCATACACGGAAAGAGGGAGACTTAAAACTCAGGTGGGAAAGTAAGGTTAAAAGAAGACTTGAGAGAGAAGGGATTGAAAAGGGGAGTTTACATAGTACAGTTTATACTCTTTTATACCAGGTTTTGGTCTACCTCTGTTCTGTTCCCATCTTCAGGTACCTATCCAATCCTGGATTAAACCAGGTATCAATGTTTTTCATGTGGTCCTCTTCCATACTTGGAGCCTTGAGAACAGGGTCATACACGGAAAGAGGGAGACTTAAAAACTCAGGTGGGAAAGTAAGGTTAAAAGAAGACTTGAGAGAGAAAAGATGGAAAAGGGATAGCATGGTACTTGTTTGTCCTCAAATAGTGATGAGAACACCACAAAACAGTGCAGTTCACCGTTGAAGAGCTTTCCTAATACTGATCAACGGGGCATCATTATTTGCTGTTTGGCTTTTTGGGATGGACTCAGCCTACCGAGAACAGCTGATCTGGTGAAAATGGTAAAATCCTAGCGAAAAAGGCGAGTTGACCTTGGAACAAAAGAAGGTAACCCCAACGTCAAGTAAAATTTGAGAAAATGTGTGGCATAGGAAGAAGAAGCCTGCTTGAAAAACGTCGTCTTAAATTAAATTAAGAAGTAAAACCATGTGAAAACCGTTGCCTCCATGAATCAACCGGTTACGGTGTAAACAAATATTGAACATCAGTTATCGCTCGCGTTTGTCCTATCTCCCTCCTCTCCTTCTCAGACGAAAGCAGGAAGGGAGACATTATTGGAAGAAAACAATGGCCCATGTTCTTCTTGGAAAGAACAATGAAGCATCCCGCGAGAACAATGGAAAAACCGACTCAGAGAGAAAACTGAAAAGAAAAGAAGACGTACGTCATCTTGGGCTGATGAAATATGACGGAAAACTTGAAGCGTTAATGTTTAATGGGAGCTGTATTTAGTGACATTGTAGCGGCAGTAGCAATATTTAGTGACTTTGTCGTAGCAGGCAGGGATGTATTTAGTGACATAGTAGTAGTAGTAGCAGCAGACAGGGTGCTATTTCTTTAGCAAGGGGAATTCCAGGCTGGTATATCCCAAGTCCCCTAGCCAGACTAAGTTGGTCTACTCCCTGTTTAAAGTTCCCCAACCAGACTAGTCAGGACTAACAATCACCTTGTACCGATATAGAAGGAACCGAATGTTTGGGTACACCTGGTTCGCAAAGTACATACAGTTATCAAAACCAATTATTAGCGAGAGTATTACCTCCAGGTGTAATTAATCATAATCACATCATTCAATTATCAATATTAATTTCTCGTTGATACGTCTTATGTAAACTTTGAGATCTAATTTAAGGTTTGGTTTCGTGTCGATGCAGTTCCGCGGTATTACGGGGATCTTAGGAACGGTAACTAGGTGGCGTAACGGAAAACTGATGTTAGTATTTAATAGTTTTTTATTGACCTAATGTTTGGTTTAGTTGTTGTTGTTGTAGCGGCTTTAGCTTTCGCCGAATGGCGATAGCAGAATAAAGAAAAGATGTCTTTTTGTATCTGCTATACACCGGGGTGATGGTCTCTAGCTCTAGCCATGTTAAATTGGCTGGCTCGTCCTGAACCGCAGTCAACCATCGTGAGGACTTGTGCTTGGTCTTTTAAAGCAGAGAGAACCCTTTGGTTTAGTAGCGAAGCTATAGTGACGTTGGGCACTGCCTCCTGATAATATGGGGATATTGCGGTTTGTTATACTTGCTTTCCATGTGTCTGAGGATTCCGGATGATTACGTTGCCGATGTACTTTTCCATGATTGTTTGAGTTTCCGCTATTAAAATACCCTAACGAATACATGCACAGTAAACTTATTGATGACAAGGATGTCGAAACCACCAATCTGTGACCTCGAACCCTCGCTCTCTGGATTACAAGACCCAGCGTGGTTTACCCGTGGTTGATCTGACTAATTAACCGTCATGATTCTGATTGTTACATCCTTGATCTCATCAACCAGCCACCCACAGTTGCTGAGAAGAATTAAAAACCGAGTCAGACCCAAATTAACAATTGCTCAGATCCAATGAGCGCTGAGATTCTTTCATTGGATTCAAGAAATGGATTGGCCTGAGATGTTCAATTAAAAAAAAAAAAAAAAATGGAATTAAAATCGTTCGCCTATATAATTGAAGGACAAAAGTGTTAACTGAATTACTGAACAAGAGAGAAATTGCTGAGACGCAGCAAGCGTGAATGAAGGAAATCTGGCGGATTCCGATGCCGCCCGTTCTACAATTGAAGAATTTGTTGCAAGAAGGGCCTTAGGCTGATGCAGAATGTTCCTTAAAATCGATCCCCAAAAGAGAGCTGAGTTATCTCAAAAAATTCATCAAGATACACGAGTTTTGTAAAATACTCCCAATAAGTGTATTTCAATAGAAATCAAAAACTTTGAAGCTAACTTGCTCAAAACTCGATTTTCATCTTTTGGCCCTCCATGAATGAAACCTTCCAATTTCATCACAAATCATCAATTGAGATTTACGAATCGCGAATCGTATCAAAAGAGAAGATAGAATTGATTGTGTAAGCGCTAATAATGCCAATGTTGTGGCGCTAGCAGATCTCATTAGGACGATGCCTCAGTCGCCAAATATTCCTGAAGGCCAGAATAGAAGAATTCTTTGGGGGGGATAAAAGAGAGTGAAGGATTACTATTACAGGGTGTCTACCAGACTGGAAAACCGGGAAAAGTCAGGGAATTTCATATTTTGATAGACACCCTGCTATTATGTTACGAACCAATCTCAAGCTTCATTTGTCCCCCCTAAATTGCAGGCCAGAGTGCTAATAATAGGACAAGAATGGATTTTTCTGATGAAAATCCAGGCTAAGAATACAACAATACCGACAAGTTGACTGAACTACCATTAGATTCATCAGGTATGTCAGTTAAGTTGACTGAACTACCATTAGGTTCATCAGGTATGTCAGTTACTATCGTCAGATTAATCAGGATCATCGGTTACTATCATCAGAATCATCGGTTACTGTCATTAGATTCAGCGGTTACTGTCATTAGATTCAGCGATTGAGTATCACTATCCAGATATCCACGGGACAATGATCTTGTGTGACTGATTTCAACAATCGGACCTGCTAGAACTGATTGTCTCGAAGCTATTAGATCTACTTTCTGGCTAATTATAGCTATCTGTGGCATATACAGGATGTTCACAAGCGATCCTCAAACCCTAGCCACTTTTAAAACAAAGTTCCTACGTATAGGTAGTTCAAATTCATTTGGTTTGTCAAGGACCATCCATCGGAAGGCGGAAGGTATCAGTGGACTTTAATCCACCCTGTCGTTTAAGGGGGGTGGGGGGAGGGATTTTGATTCAATGAAAAAGGGGGAGGAAGTAGTAGAAGTAGAGAGCTGGAGGCTGGAGACGGAGGAGAGAAAAAACAAGGACACAAAAAACAACGTCTCTTGTCCGTGGTAGTTAGGTATACATCACGATTCCTTCTTCTCCTCCTCCTCCTTCTCCTTCTCCTTCTCCTCCTCCTCCTCCTCCTTCTCCTTCTCCTTCTCCTTCTCCTCCTCCTTCTCCTTCTCCTCCTCCTCCTCCGGTATCAAGTATGCTATATGTATGACATTTTCTTATTGTATTATCATCTCGCCGATTGTCAAAGATTCACATTGGGAAACAAATTTCGCCTTCCCGTCGCAAATTTTCAAAAAAGTAAGACTTCCGAAAAAAGTAAATAAGAAGAGACGTGGTGGAAAGAGAAAAGTGGTAAGGTTGGATCGAAGAGATCTATCCTTCAGGGGAACTTTGCTACTTAAAAGAAAGTCGGAAAAAGGAAAGAAAGTCTCCGTGCAGAGTTTGATATAATAAAATACTGTCGTAGACGGGATGGTTGGTCCCTTGTAGTTTAAGGTCGGCCCGGATTGGCGAATGGTTTATCCCTTTATCCTGCCTGAATAGGACCTTTACGTCCTTTGCCCGGTATAACAGAATCTACGTCTTCAAGTTGCAAAACCAAAACTGAAAACCAGAGTATTTCCTTAAATTCAATACAGCGTAACCTTATAGTTTATCCAGATCAATGTGACAGCAATGAGTCATCAAACGACAGGCACTCCTTTGTTTATCAAGAACCAAGATTGGAGTACCCAGATCAGGAGAAATAGGTCTTGAGGCTGATGTATAGTAGAGAGAAAGACATTGGTCCCATGTCATTTAGGTAACAGGCACTCCTCTGTTTATCAAGAACCAAGATTGGAGTACCCAGATCAGGAGAAATAGGTCTTGAGGCTGATGTATAGTAGAGAGAAGGACATTGGTCCCATGTCATTTAGGTTTCAAGTATGCTATATGTATGACATTTTCTTATTGTATTATCATCTCGCCGATTGTCAAAGATTCACATTGGGAAACAAATTTCGTCTTCCCGTCGAAAATTTTCAAAAAAGTAAGACTCCCGAAAAAAATACCTAAATAAGAAGAGACGTGGTGGAAAGAGAAAAGTGGTGGTATGGAAGAGATCTATCCTTCAGGGGAACTTTGCTACTTAAAAGAAAATCGGAAAAAGGAAAGAAAGTCTCGGTACAGAGTTTAATATAATAAAATAAAACACTGTCGTAGACCGGATGGTTGGTCCCTTGTAGTTTAAGGTCGGCCAGGATTGGCGAATGGTCTATCCGTTTATCCTGCCTGAATAGGACCTTTACGTCCTTTGCCCGGTATAACAGAATCTACGTCTTCAAGTTGCAAAACTGAAAACCAGAGTATATCCTGAAATTCATTAAAGAATTACTTAGTTTATTTTCCGTTTCTAGAATCTAGAATCTATCGTGTCATGTGTATGCCTGGTGAATTCTAGTAAAGAGACCATAGTTTATTTTCCGTTTCTAGTTTCTAGAATATATCATGTCATGTGTATGCCTGGTGAATTCTAGTAAAGAGAACCATTACCATTAAGGTGTTCTTTGCCTCGTCATGGTTTCCAGTTCATTCAGAATCTTAGAACATACGAGGCAATCAAACACCGGTACTTGCTTCGTTGTTGACAATAATTTTAAGTCAACGGTACATTTCTAATACCTCATGTGAATCTGTATCGGCCGTGGCTTGGTTCTCATGGAAAGACAATTAGAGTACAAAGTCACCGTACAAATGACTCACTCACTGTACAGTTACACCTCAAATTTTCCATAACGTTAGATTTTGATGACAATAGACCCAAGTTTTGATGACTTGTGAAATTTTTTGATGTTGCCGATTGTTGCTGCGAATTTTGACGCAGGCTGCCAGTTCGTTAGGCCTCTTCGACCGTATAACATGGCTCACAAAATATTTTTTACACAATCTAAGAGTACATTTTGCCATTTATTTAGTCTATTTTGTATATTTTGCCAGTTAGCCTATTTTGTATGCAAATTACACACGACAACGTAGTTATAATGTGTCTCATAGCCTTCTTACTAGGACTACTATTATGCTAATAGCTAATTCTAATTCTTTTGTTATTCTACAGTCAGTTGTTTTTCTCTATTATCTCCATTATAGTGTTTGCTACCAGATTTTTATGCTAACACTCCCTATATTACATGACTGTTTCCCATAAGGTTCGCTACTTTCTGTGTCCTTACACACTATGAGTTTGTGTCCTTACTATTTGCATTGTACAATATGGGTTTTCTTCTTTACTTGCTATTAAATTACACACGACAACGTAGTTATAATGTGTCTCATAGCCTTCTTACTAGGACTACTATTATGCTAATAGCTAATTCTAATTCTTTTGTAATTCTACAGTCAGTTGTTTTTCTCTATTATCTCCATTATAGTGTTTGCTACCAGGTTTTTATGCTAACACTCCCTATATTACATGACTGTTTCCCATAAGGTTCGCCACTTTCTGTGTCCTTACACACTATGGGTTTGTGTCCTTACTATTTGCATTGTACAATATGGGTTTTCTTCTTTACTTGCTATTATAATTAGCAGTGAAACACCTCTAATTACATATTGGTGGACTTTCTTTCTTGTGATGCCCTAGTTTGGGTATCCTGTTTGAATGTGTGTTTTCGACAACCAACAAGCAGGGTCCGTCCCTCCGGGAATTTTTTAGCCCGTAGTGATTAGAGAAAATCAGTACCTATGTACCTACCTCATTTGTTTAATATTCAGTTTATTATTATTCTTGATTTGATTTTTTGATTTTACTTTCATGTAATGATTTAAAATCAAGACTAGAGCCCGTTCTCCCTTTATTCCCAATATAAGGTTCAAGTCACCCATCCATTTATTGGCCTTGCTCAGCGTAACCATAGATGACGCTAAAACCGGTCTTAAATGATCGACTGAAGGGTTATCTAAAACTTTCTCAGACGACACCGAAGCGAATACAATACGTCCCTTATACCTTTTTATTACTATTGTAATAAT